>NC_092874.1:270470174-270642674 GCF_028372415.1 Notamacropus eugenii | reverse complement strand
TCTTCCAGTTTTAACTCTGTTTCAACATTAAATAATATTCTCCCACAGCTTTTCTAGGGTTTATTTATGTCTAATTTCTTCCTTTGCTACTGGATACAGTACTGGGCTCAATAGCCCAAGTCCCCAACCCAAAGCATGAAAGGCTAGTTTTTCCTTAAAAGCTATTGAAACTGTTCTTTAGCTTTAATTGGTTCAGGGGACTGACTCAGGTTTTTGATGTAGTTTCCTGATTGCCTGAGTACAAAAAGCCAGGAGAAGGATCCAGCTGGGCCCTGATGCTTTCCCGGAGGACCACCATGGGCATCACTGAGGCAGGGGAGTTATTTTCCTCTGAATTAACATGATGTCCTAGCTGAATGTCTTTGCTGAATACCCCTACTATAGCTAAATAAACCTTCTTTTGTTAACCATCAGAGCTTATTCAAGTCTTTGATTTCATCCTGTTATCAAACATAAATATCCTAGGTACTGGCTTGAGTCAAGCCTGGCCTGCAACAAATATTATTTATAGCAATCTCTTTTCAGGTCCTGAAAAAAATCAGTGCCCAATTTCCCATATTTAAGGTAGAGCAGCTGTGGTGAATGGATAATCGAAAGCATAGGTTATCTATCAGATGACTAATTTTACCTTTGGGAATTTTCTTAGATTTTCTTAGAGCAAATTTGCCTCCTAAATTATATCTTACTTTGACTGATATTAAAGTCACTTCCTGTCCCTAATTAAAACAACATTCAGGAGATCAGTGATAGCATCCAAAATGTAGTATCACCCTTTGGCATACTCCTGCAACTGTATTCACAACTTGGGAGGGGCAGGGTGACTAATCCAGATTCATAGTTGGTCCTCACTCCTGAAACTGTAACTAAAAAGCATCCACCACTGGGTTTACTGTATTTCTTATTAGCCAGATGACACAGTTAGCCCATCAAAGACATTTCTTGAAATGACATAATGAGACGAGTGCTATATAAAGTCTCTTCCATGAACCCAGGGGGCACTCTCCCACAAATAAACACAGTTTCAGTGGGAAGATTAGACATGTAGAAAGGTCATAAGCAGATAAGCACCTGGATCAATTCTAGATGAAGACCCCAAGTGAAAACTGAGACATGTGAGAAGCTTTACCATGGCTAATCCACATGCAGATAATAAGAGATTACTGTTTAATTTTAAAAGTCTGAATGTTCTTTGTTCCGTTTTTTTTATGATTTTTAGAATGATGGCATATTACCAATTCTTTTTTTCTGGTGTGAAAATGACAGTGTTTTTATAACTCGGCATATGCCATTCCAAAATGTTTTTAAAACACTCAGCTAGGAATGCTTAACAACCAGAATGCAATTAACCTAGGAAGCAGGTCTGGAAATGAGGCCGGACTTTTCAAAAGTACACAGGGTGTGGTACACAGGAGCAATTCTTGGCTTCTGACTTTGTCTTTATCCTTTACTATGGCTCCCATGGGCATTTGATATTGACCTGAAGAGCCCTTCTTAGAAACAGACTTCAGAAAATAAGTCAAAAAGGTACCTATTTTTTTTTTTTGCTCCTAGTTTGTTTGAACTTAACTCTATTTTACACTGAGAAAAATGAAATCCTCAGAAGCCTTTCTAACCATTCATGTATTTATAGTAACACCCCTGCCTGTAGTCCCTTAAGAAAGATGCTGTATTACTGTCATTTTTAGATAGTGTATTACATTTAATGGTGCAATTCAACCAATGTTTATTAACCAAGCACTGTGCTACATGCTGGGATTCAGAACAAAGTTAGATAAAACATAATCCCTAACTCAAGAAATTCAATTAGTAGGAGATGTATGTAACATGTATGTCAATTGCCATCATGAAAAATCATAATATCCTAATAATATTTTTAACAATAATAATAATAAATGCCAAATAAAAAATGCTATCAAGGTCAAGAGGAGAAGGTCCCAAGCATAGTGGCAAGGAATTTTGGATAATATTGGAGTCTCAGAAAGGTTGAATGCCTTATTCGCAGGTTCAATTAGGAACCAAATTCTCTAAGTGCAAATAAAGAGGGGAAGTATTGTTCAGTATGTACCTCAAGGACAGAAAGATTCAAGTCCTATGTATACCAAAATGTTCAATAGATCACTTTTGAGGGAATAGAGAATTGAAAGAAAAGTATTACTCATAGATTAGGGAATGACTAAATGAATTTTGTCACATGAATATAATTGAACATTATTAAGTGAACATTATTAAATGTTGCTGATGATGTTCAGTGGTGTCAGACTATCACAATACCATTAGAGGTTTTCTTGGCAAAGATCATGTAGTGGCTTATTATTTCCTTCTCCAGAGAAAGATTTATTTATTAACAATAAATAAGAAGAATTCAAAAAAGCATAGGAAGATGACAATGATACAAAAGGAAGTAAATAGAATCAGTAATTTGCTAATAAACTGTTCAGTAGTAAGGTTTTTGAGGTCAGGGACTATCTTTTGCCGCTTTTTGTATCCCCAGTGCTTAGCATAATGACTGGCATATAGTAAGTGCTTAACAAATTTTGATTGATTGATAGACGTAATGACGAAAACAAATAAAACAATAACAAAAGAGATGATTCTGGATGCTATGCAATTACAATAACCAAGCCTGGTTCAGAAGAAATAAGAAAATATACTTTCCTTGTTCCTTTGCAGAGATGAGAGAACATGGATTTGAATGCTGCATATACATAGCCTTGATGGATGCATTCATTGATTGCTTGTACTCTCACTGCTTTCTTTCTCTTACTTTTTTTAATTATTGATTTGTTTGGTTCTTTATTTATATTTGTTAAAGGGATGACTTGCTGAATATGGGAGAGGGGAGGGATATATTCAGAAAGAAGGTAATATAACAAAAAAACTATCATTAAAACATTTTAAAATTTGGTCACAGACACAAAAAGATAGAGATAGAAGGGAAGGGCATTCCAGGAAGATCAAACTATGGACATAAACATGGAAGAAGGAAAGTGCAAGGCATTATCAGAAGGAACGAATATCTCAGTTGTCCTGTTGGAGTGCTTGGACATCAGGTCTAGGACCATATCTCTCCCCAATCCAAAGACCCTATCTCTGGCAATAACCCATGAGTGGGTCCCAGTGAAGCAAACTATCTCTCCCTGTTACAAGAACAAAATGACCTCTGTACAATTTCCTTTGTATGAACAGGACTGTCTTGTGCTAGCAGAACTATCATGTACTGATTCCCATAGTTACCATATACAATATAGAGGTCAAACTACAAATGTCGACTTTCAAGGCTATCTTGTTACAGACCTAAGAGACCAAAAACAACCCTTAGAAGTCCCCCATTCCCCCTCAGGGTTTCCCGTAGTGAATGATGCCTGTGTCCAAGGCACAGAAACTGTATGTTCAGCACCTAATTAGTGTACTCGGCACAACAATCACTGAATTTTTTTCTGTGTAAGCTTTAGCATCACCCCCATTAAGTTGTGAGTTCTGTAAAGAGCTCTGCCTGTTATAGAGAGTTACAACAAACTTTTTGCCATTTGACTGGAAGACTGCTTGAGTCCTCAAATTCTTTCCAGACAACTCCACCCTGAACCTCAGTATTTTAGGGTCCCTGAACCCCTAAACCACATTATTTAATGGTGCCCAACGCAGAGTATGTCCTACATTGTGTAATTGGGTTGTCCCACAAGCACCTAGGAAGGCTTGTTGGGACTCTGGGTCAAGCCTGCCATAGACTTTTGGCAGAATTCCCTCATGACAAGGGATGCCTTGTTTTGGGAACACATGCAGCCATTTCTCTCTCTGGGACATCAATAGAAGTATGACTACAGGTATTTATTGGTTTCCCCTTCTCTCCTTATCTTTTACAGAACTGGAAAAAACTCTAAATCTAAGATAGGATCCTCCTGGCTCAGTTTCCTCATTGTGTTTCTTTGAAAAGGAATGTTTCCCACCTGGATATTCCTGAGTCTGACTAGGAAGTGGAATTGATATTGCATAATTGGAAAACACTTATCTGAACTCAAACAGAGCCAACAATGTTTCATCCTGTCATATTTGATATAATCATGTCCCTACTTTTTCCTTTTATAGCAAATTTCTATAACCAAAGCAAGTGGTCAGTAAAAGATATGAGGACAGTGTAAATATGTGAGATCTTACTGTTTTGATCTGAATTTCTAGTCATTCCATAGCCTAAGCAAGAATTAAAATAGTGTTTGAACTTATCATACATATAAGATTCAATTCCTGAATCTTATTTTTCCAGAGTGAATATAATTAGAGAAGTATAAACAAGCTTGTTGAAACAAGGAAGTGAATTTATTAAGTTGTGAGGTTAAAGGCAGGAACTGCTTTAGTTTAACAAATTGGATTTCAGTAAAATTATATTAATAAAGAGTAATAACTTATGAGCTATCTTGTGTTATGACTGAAATGTAAAGCAAAGTTGCATAGTCTGAGTAAGGGGTTCAAAAAATTTGGAAAGCTGAATAAAAGTTAGATCAAAAATATGGAAGTCAGAGAAGAAGATCTGGGAATAAATGGGAGAGATCCAAGACCCTGCTGTACCTGGGTACCCTTGGGCAGGTTTTAAATGGTTTAAGTATGTTCAGAGGGTGTGAGGACATTTGACTGCATTTGAAGAAGAAAGGGAAGATCATTTAGCTTGATTTAAAAGTTAATAGCTCAAATTTCAGATGGCCCTGTTGGAAGGATACCAGCCTTACTTATCCCAATTACTTACTCCAGTTACTTACTTACCTACCCCACTTCTGGTCATTTTCTGCCCACTCCTTTTTGGCCCTTGTTTGCTTAACCAAAGACCTTAGCTTGAAAAGGCCACTGCATTCTGGGCTATCTCCAGTTGTCCTGATCCATATCTGGCCATTGAAAATTTTGCACAGCCCTCCCTCATGTAAATCTAATTCACTTGCATGTCATGGCGTCACCTCCATCATGTCAATAGCAACCTCTTTGAGTAGAGAAGCAGCTGCCCACTAGAGATCAAACTTCCAGGTGGGTGACACGGCTTTCCTTCCTTCTTTCCTTTCTTTTTTTCTTTGCCTTTCTTTCTTCACTCTTCACACAGGCTATCACACCCTTACCTAAAGATATTCTGCCCATTCTCTTTAATCTCTGAAATTTTGTTTTGTTTTGTTTTTTCTTTGAAGATCAGCCTCAATCCCAAGTCACTCTGGTCCCAGACCAAGCCCTACTTGATCATTGTTTGGTCCCTGACTGGCTCAGAATGAATGTAAATAACATTTTTTTTTATCAGAAACCCTGCGGGTCTTCCCCTCACAGATCTATTTTTTTTTTTTGAAGAGGCCAGTCTTTGCCTCATTTTTTTTTAAGCCTTAATCACTGAATGAGCACTGCATCAGTCAAACTGAGACCTGTTAAAAACTTTAGTGTGAAAAAGTCAAGGTCCCCCACTGCATCCTGGACCATCTCCAGTCATCTTGATCTATATCTGGCCACTGAACCCAGATGACTCTGGAGCAGGTAGTGTGACTGGTAACCTTGCACAGCCCTCCCTCACTTAAATCCAATTTACTTGCATGTCTTTGCATCAACTCCCCGATGTCATGGTCCTCTTTGAGGACGAGGAACAAACAGCAGCAGCAACCTCTGTTTGCTTAACCTCCTTGCCAAATATGATTCCTCTAGACTCTAGGCCACCCACTTCCAGATCATCACTCAAGCGGGATACCAACCTTTCTTGAAGACCATCACCCACCAGACTTGATGTTGGCCAGGTTCTGAACTCTGGCTAAAGTTTCATCTCTGTAAACACGATCCCTCGAAGCAGGGATAGCTCTTCACCCAATCTCAGCAGAAAGCAGTTTCAGAAGCCAAGACCTTTGTCCCTTACCCTAAAAGATTAGGGGTCCTCCTGGTTTGAGGGGTAAATGATGGGGTGTTTGGTCCCTAGGACCATATCTTTCCTAGGACCATATCTCTCCACAGCCCAAAGACCCTGTCTCTAGCAGTAACTCATAAGTGGCCCCAGTGAGGCAAACTATTTCTCCCTGTTACAAGAACAAGCTAACCTCTGTAGAATTTCCCTAGTATGAACAGGACTATCTTATACCAGCAGGACTATCATACAATACATGATTCCCACAGTTACCATATACAATCCAGAGGTCAAACTATAGATGTCAGCTCCCTAGACTATCTTGTTACACATATAACAGACCAAAAACAACCCTTAGAAGCCACCCCTCTCAGGATTTCCAATAGGGAATGATGCCTGTGTCCAAGGCATAGAAAATGTATGTGCACCACCTAATTATCATACTAGGCACATCACTCACCAAACTTTTTTCCATGTAATCTTTAGCATCATCCCCATTAAGTTATAAGTTCCATAAAGAGCTCTGCCCACTGTAGAACATTGTAATAAACTTTTTGCCATTTGACTAGAAGACTGCTTGAGTCTGTGAATTCTTTCCAGACAACACCCTCCAAACCTCAGTATTTTGGGGTCCTTGCACCCATAAAACCACTTCAGTCCTATAACCTAGTATACATGAAGGGCAGTAGTATGAGGTAGGGCTGGAAAGTTAAAGAAAAAGTATACTATTTTTACTTCATTTTTTTGTATTTTTTTTCTTTTGGTCTGTTTCTTTTAAAATATGACTAACATGGAAATATGTCTAACATAATTGCACACATATAAACTATATCAGATTGCTTAGGGAGACATAAGGGATGGAAGGAGAAAAATTTGGAACTCAAAATTTTTCAAAAATGAATGCTAAAAATTGTCTTTATATGTAATTAGAAAAATAAAATACTATTTAAAGTGAAAAAATAGCTAAAGATAGATTGTGGAGGGCCTTGAATGCCAGGCTAAAACATTTAGTCAGTTAGTAATAGGGAGCTATTGAAGAATTTTGATGAGGAAGTCTTACCATATGTCCTGCTCCTTTTTTTTTCTGCCTATGGCCTTTCCCTTTGAATAACCTAACATGAACATGAAACCGCCTTTACATGTCATCTCTCCAATTAGAATCTGAGTTCCTTGAAAGGAGGGAACATGGTAATTTTCTGCCAACCTACATTGGTACTGATAGTTTTCTCATCCAGGAATTTCATACTGGTGATATCACATGTCAAGTCCCATCCTTTACCACTTAGAGGTAATATGTAAAGACATGGAGTGAATGAGATTACCAAGAAAGAGAGCATAATGACACAAAAAGAGAGCCAAGAACTGAACACTGGGATGTACCCCACTGAAGAGGACAGGAAGGGAATATAAGATCTGAAGATAGCAAGCAGGAGGAAAATTAGGCATTTCAGGTATCTTCAGGCAAATTGTGTATTGTTCTGGTATTTCAGGAGCCAAGGAACGAGAGTGGTCAGAGGGCAAAGGTGGTCAACAGAATCAAAAAATGAAGAAAGATCAAGTGGAATGAAGACTGTTAAGAAGCCATTGCGACTGGGCACTATGTAGGCCCTAATTTCCTTAGAGATTTCAGTTTTGGTAAAGCAGTGGGAATGGTAGAGGTTCAAGAGAGTGGATGTTGATGAAGTGGAGACATAAGACGACTTGATCCTTAAAAGTTTGACCTTACAAAGTGGAGAAAGATAGGGTAATAAATAGCTGCTTGGAGTGGGAGAATTAGAAAAAGAGTTCTTCTCAGGATTAGAGAGAAAACAGCATTATTAGTAGGCTGGTGAGGAGCTACCAGAGAGACAAAGATCTTAGTTTCTTGACAGTGAGTAGAGATGATATTAGAAATAGGTCATTGAGTGGGCTGAGAGGAATGCAGTCATCACGGCCATGGAAAATTAGATTAGTTTTAGCAAGAAACTGGGTTATCTCTTTCTCTGAGACTAAAGAAAAGGAGAATATAATGGATAAGGGTACTGAGTTTTGAGGAACAGAGTACAGACAGGTCATATCCAATGGTTAATACTTAATCAACAAGAATTCATTATATTCCTACTATGTACCAAGGAGTATGCCAGGCAGAAATTGGGGGAGGGGAGGTGACAAACACTATAAATTAAAAAATCCCTCCCATACATAACTTTCATTCTAATGGGAGACACACAAGGACATATATAGGTACATACAGAATAAGTATAGAGGAAATAAATACAAAGTAATTACATGAAAAAGAAAGAGAGCACTGGCAAGTTGGGGGGATGTGGAAGGATTTTATATAGAAGCTGGTACTTGAATTACATCTTGAAAGGAAAGAGATTCTGTGAAACAGAGGGGAGAAAGGAGAGTATTGTAGGCATAATGGATAGGGCAGAGACAGGGAGACAGGAGATGCAGTGTAGTGTATAAGGAACAGAAACGAGACCACTTTACCTGAATTGCTGAGTTTGGGAGGGGGAGTATGTCCAATGAGGCTACAAAGGTGGGTTAGGGCCAGATTGTGAAGGATTTTAAAAACTCAACAGCAAAGTACATATTTGATCACAGAGGCAATAGGGAGACACTGGAATTTATTGAAAAGGGAACAGTCAATGTTACATGTAGCTAGAATCATCTCTTATAAAGGTAGGCAGTAGGAGTGTTGTTGGGGAACTGAGGAGAGAAGAAAAGATTTGGTAGAGTAGCTTGAAGAATGAGAGAAGTCAAACAGAGTAGAAAAGGATTGCCAAGCAGCAGTGAGGTCCCATCCAAAGGGATGCATCTTAAATTTAGAGTGGATGAATTCAGCATGATTTTACAACATTCTGCAGGGATAGCAACTAGGAGTAGAATTTTTTTAAAAAGGGATGGTGGAAGTGACCTAGAGCTGAAGATTAGCAAATTAGAAGGTCAACAGAAGAAGGGCTTCTAGAGTCTTAGCAAATGAGTCATGAGAAATTTAGGTCATGAAGTCAAGACTGTTTATACAGGAGTGGAGCCTGTATTGGGAAAATGGAATAGGAGAATAAGGAAGGGTCATTGGCTAGGAGTTCAGGATGAGGACAAGAAGGGTTTTATGACAATCAAGCTTGAAAAGTTCTGGATGATTGCTTTAGGGTAGGTTAAGGGTCAGTGTGAGGAGACTGGTCTTTCTTGTACATCTTTCTGAAAGATTAAGACTCATGAGCAACTAATGGAGGGTGGGGATAGAGTGGTTAAACCCTTCAGGATAGGCTTCAAATCATTACATTTCCTTGTTAAGGGGGTGTTGGGGGGGAACTGTAATTTCCCTAGAATTACAAGATCAGAAGATATATAAATCTATTCATTAAATAAACATTTCACGTGCAATACATAGTCTTAGAAATTCACAGATGCAAAAACATGTTCAGTAGGGAAGATAAGGTACAGACATAAATACAATACAAATTGGAATGTAAGTACATAAGAGAAATGCAAAAAAAAAAATATTATGAGCTCATATAATCTCACAGAAGGGACTTTCGAGGTCATCTAGTATAACCCAGACCTGAAAAGGAATCCTCTCTATGACATTCTCAACAAAGAGTGATGATTCAGGGTTATTAACCTTTTGTGCATGTGTAACAGACCCCTTTGGCAGTATGGCAAAACCAATGGTTGCCTTCTCAGAATCTTGTTTTTAAATGCATAAAATACAATAGGTAGGATAACAAAATAAACCAATTATATTGAAATAGCTATTATTTTTTTTAAATTCATAGACTTTTATGAAAACCCTTGTCATAGAGCCTTTACTGAAAGACCTCTACTGATGGCAAATCCATTACCCCCGGGGGCATCTCATTCCACTTTTGGACAGCTTTAACTAATAGGAAATTTTTTCCTTTATATCAAACCAAAGTCTGTCTTTCAGCAATTTCCTCTACTGATCCTAGTACTGGCCTCTGAAGTCAAACAGAATCAACCTAAACCCTCTTCCTAATGACTTTCTTGGGAATACTTGAAGACAGCCATCATTTGTCCCCATTTGCCTTCCCTTCTCCAGGTTAAACATCCACAGTTCCTTTAATCATTAAATGGCATGGTCTCTGTGGACTCTATCACCCTAATCACATAGCAGTTATCCTTCCTAAAATTCGGCACCCAGAACTATCTACAGTACTCTAGATATGTTCTGATGGAGCAGAACATGCTCATTCTCTAGATTATACTTCTCATGTAGCCTAATGTCCCATGTGTTGGTTGGAGTTTTTTGTTTATTTGTTTGTTTTTGCTAATGTGTCAGACTCATATTGAGGTCAGAGTAATGAAAACTCCAGATCTTTCCACCTGAACATTTGCTTAAACATGGCTGCCTTCCTATTCTTGTAGAGTTGATGTTTTGAACCCAAGTCTAGAATTTCCCATTTGTCTCTGAAATTTCATCATCTTAAATTCAGTCCTTTGTTCTAGCTTGTTGAGGTTTTTCTGCATCCTGACTGTCATCCGACATGTTAACTCCCTTCCTTTGTGTGATATGCAGATTGGATAAGGATACCATCTATGATTTTGTCTAAGACTCATTGATTTAGAATGTTGGATGACCCAGAGCTATGCTATAGAAAGATCCTAGGACACTTTACCTTCCTCCAATATGTCATTGATTTGTTAATTATCCAGTCAATTAACCAATTCCACAAACCACCCTGCCACCATAGTGCTATCATCTAGTGTGTATATATTATATACTTTAGTCCATATGTGTATATATATGTATATATATATACACACACACACACACACACACACACACACACATTTTGTTCATAAGAGTAGAATAAGGGACTTTATCAACTGGAGGCTATGGAAGGCTGAATGAGGGGACTGGTACTTGAAATGAGTTTTAAAGGATTTAAGAATTTTCAACAGGTGAAGACAGGGAAGATCATTGGGTCATAAGGAATGGATGCAGAGAGAGGGAAGAGACAGGTTCAGATGGACTGCTATTGGTGCCAATTTATGCATCAACTGGCACATGGTTGGTGTTTAATAAAGGGTGATAATTGTACCTTTTGTCTTCTAGAAACTTTCTGTCCCACCTGCCTACAGGAAAATGAAATGTTCTTAGAACTTAAAAGGTTTAGACTTGAAAACAATATCCTATATTCCTTCATCATGTAGAATTTTTTTTTCAAATGACTTTCAGGGATTTACAGAAGAGAAAGGAATTTATAATATAATAAAGAGTTCAATCATTGGCCAAGACTGAAAATAAGTCTCCTGTTTTCTAAGAAAAACCCTCACTGGTATCATTTGCTTTCATCTTTGTCTTGGTGATAGGCTAAAGTTATAAGCTGGGGGCGGGGGGGGGGGGGGGGGGGGGGGGCGGGACGGGACTTGCAGCCTGGAGACCATGTGTGACCCTCTAGGTCCTGAAATGCAACCCTTTGACTGAATCCAAACTTCACAGAAAAGGGCACTGCTTATACAGTCATACTTGTAGGGTTGTGATATCATAGATTTCAAGCTGAAAGGAATTTAGAATCCACCCAGGCCAGTACCACTACACAGATGATGGAACTGAGGCTCTAGGAGGTTGTGATTTGCCCACTGTCATAAAGTATAGAGCAATAGCAGAATTTTTCTCCAGCTTCTCTGACTTTGGAAACAGTGCTTATTCCAACCTACCATGAAATTTACACAAGGAAAAAATTAAAACTATCTTTTTTTGTAGGATGGTCTATGTGTGTATTTGTGTAAATTCAACATAGCCCAATGGAAATAGTCCTAGATTCAGAGTAAGTTTCAAAGCCAAAATGAGCTTGAAGCCAATGGGGGTTTGTTCCAGGATGTTGTTTCCTTTATTTCTCCTGCAAATTTTGGTTAATATTAACCTCACCTGACCAAAACCAGTCCCATGGGGTAGAAAAACTTAAAGTCTTAAACATTCCTTAGATAAGAAACCAGAGGAAGAATCTCTGCTATTTCTGACTACTTGGCAACATGTAAATCCTCCTCAATCAGCCTATTGTGAATCTTCTAAATGTGGTTTAATTTTTAATCTGACTTAGTTTACCTGTAGAATTGGTTTGGAGATTTTTTTTCTTTAGGGAATGTGTAAGATTATGACTGTTCAGTTTTTATGACAATGGGATCATGGATCTTTCTCTTTTCTCTATCATGGCCCAAAAGGAATATACAACTTTGTAATATCTAAATAAATTATTTCTCTGTCACTCTGACATAATTTTTCCTATAAGAAGTTCGTCAGAATCTTCATAAATGTTCCGGTTTTCTCTGAGGCCTGAATCTATGGTTGAATAGGATAATAGGACCTAGGTTTTTACTTCCATAATTTTTGTATGGTGGCAAATATATATTGGGCAGCAGTTACCCTCTACATGAACTCGGAGAGGAGATATTTCTTCCATAACAGTGTCAACATGGGAGAGGAGGTGACAGTGGACCAAGGAGTATATATCCTCCCTATGGCAGCCACCTTCCCATGCCTCACCTTCTGGACCTCTGCAGGTCAGCACAAGAGTGTCTACTACTCATGACTGTCCTCTGTATCCTGCATCTCCATCTCTAACTCTTGTCTACCTTCAAGTCCCAGCTGAAATCTCACCTTTCCCAATCTCCCTTAATTCTGGGGTAAGAATTTGAGAATGAGGGATGAAAAATAGAATTCTGGGGATTTCCCTCTGTAGATTGTCTCCAGCTTATCCTGTGTGTAGCTTCTTGGTACATAACTACGTATAGTTTCCCCCATTAGATGGTGAACTTGAGGTCACCGGACTGTCTTTCACTTTTCTTTATATCCCCAGTACTTAGCATAGTACCTGGCACATAGTAAGTACTTTAATAAACATTTATTGACTAACAAGATTCTGTATATTCTCAGCTTTACAGTTACCTAACTATCTACAGTTACACTATGGAAAATAAACATTCAGAATCCAGAACAAACTCCTTCACGTCACCCTTCAACAAACATCAGAGCCATATTACAGTCTGTTTCAGCTTTCTTCCACCAAAGTCTCCTTATCCCTTTGTATTTCTTCCTCTTGGCCATCACAGAGATAATGTCTTCCTAAATCCACTCATCAGCTATCTCTACTTCAGAACTGCAAATCCAGTTAAACCGTATTATCAGTGATTGTAAAGGTCCCCCTGAAAAGCGTTCATGGTCTTTGAAAGCAACAAGATCTAATAAGAGTTGGAAATAAGAGGGACTTAGCCTATCGTTTCTATTAAGGTAAGGTAATTAAACTTAATAGCAAATAACTGAGAGAGCCAGTCCTCCAGCCAGAGCGTACCAGCTGACTTCCTTACCCATGTTATTCCCAGAACCAGAACCATCTACTCTAGACCATTTTGAACAATGACTAAATTAGAAAGAACACTGAATTTGGATTCAGAGCCCTGATTTAGAATTCCTGCTTGGCTGCTTACCTCCTGCCAGACCACAGGCAAAGTAGTTAGCTTCTCTGGGCCTTGATTTCCCAATCTTTAAAAGCAGGAAGTTAGATGAGATGATCTCCATATTTTGACTCTAAATTCTATAATGCTATATATCTGTTTTTATTTTTAAAATTTTATATTTATCTTCAGATCCAAGTTCTCTCCCTCCTTCCACCCCCTTCTGTACCCTTTGAGTAGGTAAGAAATATAATACCCATTATATGTAAGAAGTCAAGCAAAACATATTTCCAAATATAATGCTACATAAAATGTGTAGTAGAACATAAAAATTTTTGGCCTGTGTCTGTGATTTTATTGGCTTAGGAAAGTCCTGGGTGGGGAAATTCACTCTATCAATGATGATCAGGGCAAGTCAAACTACTATTTGAATTATTGTCTCATAGAGTTGCCTGGGGCACTGAGAGATTAAGAAATTTGAAGTGGCCCACCCAATCCAAATATGTCCAAAGGAAGGACTTAAATCCGGGTCTCTCTGATTCCTAGAAGATCTCTTTACTCACTGCACCAACTATATTTTAAATATCCTCCTAAAAGCCTCAGTTTCTCAGCCGTAAATATTGCTTCCATGGAAAGATCTCAATTAAATCAGCCATGTTAGAGCATGTTGACCCTGCCAAAAATCTCATACAAATGACTTAGAAAGGTGACAAAAGGAAAATTCTTTAAATATCTCTAACCACCCATTTTGCATGATTCTTTACCGGCCAGACAAGGTTTGGCAAATGAATGATTCCACTGAAAGAGTTTTATACATTGTGTGGTGGTTAGATTTCTAGACATTTGGGTTTTGGGGGTAGGACTGGGGGAGAAGGGGTGGAAAGGGAAGAGTGGTCATATAATTGCATATATTCTTACACTCTGAAGACAATATAAATTGTATTCCTGATGACAAGGTGACATCATCTGTAACTTTACCTAGATGATGTTTTCATACTTTTGCATTCTATCTATTTGCTGTGCTCTCTTGAAAGGACAAAGATACAAACATCTAAATTTAGATGAGTAATACCCCTTCCCCCAGAGTACTACCTCAACTTACATGCACAGATTGGGGTCCCTAGAGTCTGGCTGCTCTCTTGGTCTCTAGAGGTAATCATGCTGGTGGCTACTTCTGTTACTGAAGTTCCTGAGTCCCCGCTGGTATGCTTCCCAGGGACAATCAGACTTAGTGAACTTCTAGCAAGGGCATTTACTGAACTTGTTGTATAAAAGTTGTATAAAACATTCCCCCTCAAAAGCCTGGGGCTCACTTTCCCATAAATATGCGCAGATTCATGGGAAGAGTGAACCCAAACCTAGAGTGCCATGGCAGTGAGACACACATGTAGGGAACATATGTGGAAAGGAACAATTCATATTTTCTTGTATTAGAAATTCTTTCTTGGATTTATGGACAGCATTCCTCTATATCTTAAGGGATCATTCTCCCTGAAGCTTCTCCTGTGAGTGATTGTCTCTCCTTATCCAAGTCTATCCTTGATGTGTCCCTTTGCTCCTAACTAGATATACTGTCTCCTAATAGTTTAACATCTCCATTGACATAGTCAATGAAAGCAACATGGGCAAGGAAAGACATTTTTTCTTCTTTCCCTGAATAGTGATTCCTTCTCAGGGATTTGATTTTTCTTCCACTTCTGGCTCCAGTTTTTAAACTGGTAAACTGCTAAACTTCCTCAGCTATTTACAGCCCCCAAATGTCTGATAAGCCCACCTAAACATGTAATTGCCTTCTTAACCCAATTAAATAGGTTCACACCTCATAAAGGGATTTCAAAGCAAAGGAGGAATTGGAACCCAGATTCTTTGACTACAGCTCCAGTGACTTTTCCTTCTAACTGCCCTGCTTGTTGGCTTATAGTGTGTCAAAATATCTAGTACCTTTATGGATTATCTAGTCCAAATTCCTTCATTGCACAGGTATGGAAACTGAGGCTCAGGAAAGGGAAAGTACTTGCCTGGTCCACACATAGAGATAATGGAAGAACCAAGACTCACTATGATGTCCAAAGGCAGGGGAATCTTCCTACTAAGGCATGATTCATCTCTCCCCTGATACAGCACCTACAGACATATAATCTCAGACAACACTCTCTCCCAAGGCAAATGGATTCTCTCAAAATCACAAATGGACTGAAACAGAAACATGCACTCAACAGCACTGAAAAAAAAACAACACTGCCAGAGGCTGGAGCCATATAATTTGCAGGCTGTTTCTGAAGAGTCTGTGGGATACAGCTGGGGTTAGGAGAGGCTGTCAAAAGAAGTCTCCCTTCAGGTTCTTGGGTAATACACAATTCCTTTCAGGGGCCTGTAGGTCATGGAAAGTTTCCTTTTTTATTTATTTATTTTAATTAACTAGTATTTATTGTTCTCTCTCTCCTTCCTCCCCTTCTAAAAAATATGAAAAAAAATAAATCTTTGTAACATATATATATATATCTGCATATATCTATATACTTATATATCTATATATGTAGATATATAGTTAAACAAAATAAATTTTGAGAAATTTCCAAAACTATATGTCTCATTCTGTATCTTGACTCCATCGTCTCTCTGTGAGAAGGTGGGTTGAATACTTCACTGTTCCTCTGGAATCAAGGTTGGTCAATATATTGATCAGTTCTTGAGTCTTCCAAAGTTATTTGGCATATATTACATGCTGAATAAGTGCTCATTCCTTCCTTTCTTCCTTTCTTCTTTTCTTCTTTCCTTCCTCCTCTTCCTTGTTTTCCTTCTTTCCTTCCTTGTTTTCCTTTCTTTCTTTCCTTTCCTTTCTTTTCCTTTTCTTTCTTCCTCCCTCCCTTCTTTCCCTCCTTCCTCTCTTCCCTTCTTTTTCCCTCCCTCCCTTCCCTCCTTCCTCCCTTCCCTCTTTCTTTCCTTCCTTTCTTCCTTCCTTCTAGAATCTTATTATTGTATAGCTTATTCTCCTGGTTTTGCTCACTTCACAGTGCATAACTTCATACAAGTCTTCCATGGTTTCTCTGAAAACATCCCTTTTATAATTTTTTTATGGCACAACCACAGTCTTTTAGGTAGAGTTTCTACAATAGAGCTGTACAACTAAGGCAGTCCTTGAAGTTCTGAACATGAAGTGTTTTTGGTTTCAGAGTTTCTACTCAGGTTTTTTTTTGCCTTTTTGAAGGATCCACAAGTTTATCAACATAGAGACTTTTAAGTCACTGTGGTTTTTCTTGCCCTGAGCACCACATCATATAACATTGTAATTTTAGAGCAGAAGTACCTAGTCCAACTCTTGCATTTAACAAATGAGGAAACTGAGGCCCAGAGAGGGAGAGACTTGCCTAAGATCACACATGTACTAAGTGGGAGATCCTGAATTCTGACAGAGATCCTCTGATTCCCCAAATCCAATGTTCTTTCCACTGAACGATGGATTTCTACCCTGAATAGTAATTTCTCTCCCTTTTGCTCTTGTTCTGGCTGCTGGGTGGTGAGTTGGATCCTTATTGCTAAGATTTCAAGTGACACCTGAATAGCAGAGGTAGCTGGGCCCCTAGTATGCTAATTAAAAATGCTTGACAGCTTCAAGATCTCTAACTGCTCACCTCCAAAATTCAGTGAAAATAAAGTCCTCTCCAACTTGGAGACAACAGTAAGAAAACTGGAAGCTGAGGTTATTGGAATTCCTTTGGGAATAGATTCCATTATTTTCAAATTTTCACTTTCCCATATCATATTATGATAGGATATTCAAGGTGACTCAGAGCTAAGATCCAAACTTGGGTCTTCTAAGTCCAAAATCATGGTCCTTATTTCCACTACAAATTAGGAGGGACCTTAAAATAATCTAGTCCAACCCACCAAATTTTGTAGAGGAGATAACTAAGGGTTCAGAAAGGGTGATATCTAAGGTTACTGAGATAATACATGGATTATTCGATCCTGACTCCAATCAAGAGCTCTCCAATGAATCACCTACCTCCTACCTCCATTAGAACTTAGTGGAAAAGGGACAGACTCAGCACCTCCATTCTACAAGACCTGGACATTCTGTGAGCTCTTGTTCCAGGCAAATCCAGGCAAATAGCTGTTGGACTGAAGCTGAGTTTCCAGGCACAACTCTGGAGTCTTACAATGTAGGCATTCCACAAGATTTCAACACCTACCTGATAGGGAAGCTAGATCCTGGTCCTATAAGGGTCATATGCCGTGGACCAGGATGGGGCTGAGTACAGATCTAACTGCCCAGCTGGGACTCTATGAGTAAAAGGGAGGGGATACAATCTGGCTCCTCAAGATGGAACTAGAATTTCCATAGTCCAAGACCAAGGGTCCAAAGGCTGTTGTAACTGGGGTATACCTTTGAACATAGAGAAGCAGCAGAGACTCTGGACCACCTTGGTGCAAACAGATGAGCCCCCTGTGACATCCAGGGCTGCCAAGGTTCTGGAAGGATTTCATAAGGAGACTGAGACCAAAGGGAGATGTCAGGGCTAGACCTTAGGGACCTGAGGGGTCTGGTCAGGCTCAGCTCCATCTTGGGGGTAGGGGGTACCCTTCTTTTTGGAAGAGGAGACCTTGGCTGTATTATTTACTTCTGAGGGAGGAGCTGCCACCAGAGATACTTTGCCCATTGGTTCTTAAATCCTACCTTCACTAAGACTTTGTGAAGTTGATCTTGCTGTCCTCGTCTTCCTGCATGAATACCTTACAGTGTTAAGTCTTGGCAGAAAGAGTTTTCAAGATATGAAGTTGGATATGGTCCACTCATTGCTTCAGGGTATGCCTTAGGACCTGGGAGATGAATGATTTAAGTGGGAGCTCCAGGATGGGGCCAGGCAAGGACAGTACTTTGATCCAATTAATGGGGGTTGGGAGGGAAGGGTGGCTTGAGGTAAAAGAACATCTTGCTTCTGGGACCAGAGACTCAGTGCCCAAGTTGTGCTGGCCAGGGATCCTGGAGGCAAGACAGCTGAGCTTTGGGATGCTGCTACCAATGAGGCCTTGGGAATTTTAAGCCTTCTGTGAGTAATGTCACGCCAACCTGGCCTGGATCCCTGGACCCTAATCCTGGCAAAGGCTGCCTTTCTCTTTCCCTGGAGCCAAAGGGTAACATTGGGGAGAGGAGTCAGCAAGGAAGGAACAGGCTATTCCCAAAGTTTTCCCCTCCCCTTATATGGACCTGGAAATTAGGGTTGATGGAGGTCAGGGTGGGGGGTGGCAGGAGGAGGAAAGAAGAGGGACTGTGGTAATGAGAGGAGGAGAGGACTGTGCCTGGAACTATCGTATCTGATTTCTAACTCATCCCTCTCTCTCCTTGATGCCTCCTATCTATTTTATCAATAAGTAAATATCTACGTGGCACATTAGACAGTGTGATTTGAGTGTGAATCCTGCCTCAGATACTTACTAGCTTGTATGACCCCAAGCAAGTGACTTAACTTCTGTCTACATCAGTTTTCTCATCTGCAAAATTAGGATAATAATAGAATTTACTTTATGGAATTGCTGTGAGGATTAAATGAGATAAGATATGTAAAGCACTTTACAAATGCTATTAAATGCTAGCTGTAATTATTGTTATCACAAAAGGACTGCCAGTTTCCTGCTTAGAAAATCTGTTTTTCTCCCTGTCCATTCCTACCTCTGCAGTTCTATTGCAATGTTAATCAAGTTATAGATTATTGTGATGGTTTCCCAACTGGTCTCTCTGCTCCTCTAGTATCCATATCTCTATCCTCTAAGTATCCTACTTAGCAAGGACAACCACAAGACCGATCAATGGTTTCCCCATTGCCTATCAGAGCAAGTCCTAACTTCTTATCTGGGCACTTGGCCCCACCCAATCTGCTCACTTTATCTCCGACTTTCTGTTCACTCAAACCTTTTAGTGATTTCTCCCCTTCCTCCTCTGTTCCTTGACAGCGGCTTGTTATATCCATGCCCTTTAATTCCTTGTTCATGCTATTCCCCTGCTGAGACCACCCATATCCCACCTTTGCCACCATCAACAGACATAGAGCATAATACTGGCATAGTCAGGCACACTCTCCCATATTTTGTGCCCATGCCTCTTACTATCCAAATTGGACTCAACCTTCCAGAAAACCTACTTTAATTAACTTAAAAGTCCATTAATGGAGGAGATCTAGTCTAGAGAAATTCTCCTGCAGAGGTGAGTCCTGTTCTCTTTGGTCCTTTACATGGATGCCAAGGAAAGGAAGGATAAGGGGAAACAGTTATATTAGATTGTTGTGTTCATCCTTTGTTTTCAAAGAAGACCATGACAGCAGAGAAATGTTGACATGACTTGTACTTGACTTTGTTTTGAGTGAGGGAAGGCTGTGCAAGGGCACAAGTCTCACTTTCTTCTCCTGAGCCATCTGGATCCAGTGACCAGATATTCATAAGGATGACTGGAGATGGCACAGGATGCCATGGGAGACCTTGACGTTTTTAGGCTAAGGTCTTGTCAGGAGACACTTAAAGGGAGATAACACCCATTCAGTGAATAGGCCTCTTTAAGACTGACTACTATATTGGATTAATCTCTTCTAAAAAGCATCTGTTTCCTTTATATGAAAGAATACTGGGGGGGGGAGCACCAACTTAAAAATCAATAGACCTGGGTTCAAACTCTGTAACTTCTTAACTAGGCTTCCTGTTGTTCTATTATTTCAGTCATGTCCAACTCTTCATGACACCTTTTAGGGTTTTCTTGGCAAAGATACTGGAGTGGTTTGCCACTTCCTTCTCCAGCTCATTTTGCAGATGAGGAAACAGGGGCAGACAAGGTTAAATGACTTTTCCAGGGCCACATAGTAAGTGTCTTGGAAAGATGAGTTTTCTTGACTCCAATCCACTGCACCACCTAGCTGCCCCTCCCCAAGTCATGACAGTGTCCCTAACAAGTGGTCATCTCTATTTAAAGACATCCAGCAATAAGACAGTCTCTGTCCCTTCAGTAGAAGCAAACAGTCTCTCCTGTCTTGGGGGTAAGATGAACTATTGGTTGATTCATTCTTATGTTTAGCCAAAATCTGACTCCCTCTAACTCCTACCTACTTTTGCCCTTGAGGGCCAAGCAGAGCAAATCTGATCATTTTCCCACATGACAGCTCTTTAAATATTTTGAAATGCCTGTCATACGCCCACTACATCTTGTCTTTTCTCCAAGCTAATCATTACTGATTTCTTGGGATAGTTATCATAAGCATGCCCTTCTCTCTCTGCCTCCCAGAATTCCTAGCTTCCTTCAAAACTTAGCTCAAAAGTCCCCTCCTGGAGGAGGCTTTTCATGATTTTCCCTCTCACCCCCTCACATTTATTTTTGTCTCCTTGCTACCTGAAAAAAGTTTGTCTATAATGTGTATTTACATCTTTGTATGCAAGAAAGTAAATACAAATTTACCTTCCCTTCTCCACCCCCCCCCCCCCCAAATGATCTAAGTTTGTTGAGGGCAAGGACTTTCATCTTTGCCTTTGTGGCATGAGAGTATATTGCTTGTCCCTCATTTTTGAAGAGGACCAATGAAGCCTTGACTCCTTTGTGAATTGAATTTAAGTGAAATAAACTTAAGTCTTAATTGGATATAAGTGAGGAAGACTCTCTTCCAGAGTCATCAAAGTTCAGTGACAGGACAAAAGTCCTGGGGATAGCCCAGAATGCAGTGGATAACCTTGGCATCTCTAATGCTTGACCTAAGTGCTCCTACTTTAGCTACCTTCCTGGCCATTGGAATAAATTGTTCACATCCACTCATCCAACTGGGGAAAGTCTTCACATGCTTAGGGTAGACATCCCCTCCAATTCACTCTCAACCTGGTTTAACCCATCTACCAAGATAGTTTCCTGGGGTCTGGATGCTTCATATGCTACAACTTCTTGGAGCTACAGGTGAGAGTTGGGTGACAGGTGGACACCAAAGGTGGATGAGCAGCCCTGGAAAAGGCTCAGCAGCCCTCATACTAGAGTGCTAGTCCTCTTTGAACACCCATACACCAAAATAGGAGAGTATAATGCAGTTAGTACACGATTGCTGCTTAATAAATGTTTCAATTGAATTAAGCAAGACAAGGTCCCCAGTCTTCCCCAGAACCCTAAGAGTTGTCATCTTTTGAACACGTTCCAGTGTATCAATTTCCTTTGTAAAATGTAGCACCAAAAACCAAACCCAATGAACCAGATGTTATTTTGATCAAGGCAGAGTATTCTGATCTCATGGTATAGTGCCTGGTACATAGTAGGAATTTAATAAATGCTAGTTGATTGATTGATATCACCATCCTAGCCCTGGCCACTGTACTTCTATTAGTGTAACCTACAATGGGATGATCTCTTTGGGAGAGAGAAGAATGCTGCTGATTCATGGTGATCAAAGGATCAGATCTGGAAAGGATCTGAGAGATCATGTAGCCCAACTTCCCCTTTTGACAGCTGAGAAAACTGAGATGAAGTGGATCAATCCAGGAAATTCTCCCTTCAGTCTCACTTTCCTCATCTATAAAATGGGGGTAATAATTGTACCTAACTCAATCAGTGAGTCAACAAGCATTTATTAAGTGTCTTCTATGTGCTGGGCATTATGCTAAGTGCTAGAGATACAAAGACAAAACAAAATGAAACCTTTCCTGTAATCAAGGAGCTCACATCTAGTGGGAGATGTTGACAGTATCACGATAATTTATATAAAATGCTTTGTAAACCTTAAAACACTATATAAATAGGAGCTATTATTAATATAACTCATACTTCACTCTTTGGTCTACAGATACCTAGTCTTAAGAGTGTCATTTGCGTCTTTCTTCCCAGTGATTTTTGCCCATGGATGGCATGATCTTCTTGGGCAACGAAGGACAAACACAACAGTCCTACCTCATAGGTGCTGTATTTTATGGTATCTGATTCAACAGCTTTATCTGGATGCTTTTTTCCCTCCTTCTCCCCTCTTAGCTTAAGAACATTTTAATCAGATCAGCTGTCTCCAGACAAGTAAACTTTTCCCTGCTCTCATTACATACCCTCTCTTTCTCTGGAAAATGGCCAAGGAGGAAGATCTTTGCCTTGTTCTTAGGGAAATGAGATCTCTCTGTTTATACGCAAATATATAAAATGATAACCAAAAGTATAAGGCAATATAGAGTATGATTATAAAGTAATGAAACTGGTTCTAAAGAAATAGCAATATGTCTATGTCATATGTGACCAGTGCCAGAGGAAAGGAATAGGCATACGCTGTAGGAGTTTAAAGGGGAGAAAGGATAGTGGTACAACATCGTGGGCTAGACTAAGTCTCAAGGAGGAGATGGGACTAGGGGTTGGTCTTGAAAAACAAGTAAGATTTCTGAAAGTGTAAGATGTATGCTCATAGTCCCTGCAGGAAAGCTTGGTTCTGGTGAATTGCTTGAACCATTCGGTGTCCACACTAAGTCTGGCACCACTATGATGAAGAGAGAGGAGTAGGGAGGCCACCAGCCTACCTAAGGAAGGGCAAACAAGCCCAGGTCAGAAATGAGGCAGGTCAAAGTTTTCATGTCCATCAGCAGAGGAGTAGGACCTATGAGTGGGGCACTGAACTTCTAGCCTTAGAGAGGTAGGGAGTACCAGTCTTCAAAAAAGAAACAAACAACATGGTGGACACTCTAAATGTAAGAATGGGAGATCAGTCTGAGTAAAAGCAAAATAAAAAAGTAGGAATGTTCCCAGTAGCTTCAGGAAACTCTTAGTCATCAGTCTGGGTTTGTGTAGGGGAACACTGCAAAATGTAGCTGTAAGGATTGGTAGGTGGTTTGGAGAGCCAGCCAAAGGAATCTTCTCTTGCAGACAGAGAGAATCATTTAAAGCTTTAGAATGGAGATTTTCAGAAAAGACTTTAGGAAAATGAATCTTGGGTGAAGACAGATTGGAGAGGGAAGAAAATGACAGCACGAAGACTGGTTAGCAGATTATTGTAATAGCAATAATCTTGGACAGCATGAGCTATGAATGATCTGAACTAAATTGGTGGTAGCAGGGTGAAAAGAAATGGTACAAGAGAAAGTACGTGCAACTGACAACTTGGCACCACTTGATTATGTTGGAGGAAGGAGGCAAGAGCAAGGAAGAATACATATGACATTCCAGTTAGTTGCCATCTTAGGTGACTGTCAACTATTGCCAGAAATAGGGGGAGCCAGTTAATAAAAGCCATTGATAAGTTCAGTTTTTGACAATAATAAAACAGACAAATGCAAGTTTCAGGCAGACAGAGATGTAGGAACATAACAGAGATGGGGGTAGAGATTTGGAAGCCAACTCTATAGAGGTTACACAATAACAGAATTTGAGAGCTGGAAGGGACCTCAGTGGCTCCCAAGTCCACCTCATACACAAAAGGAATCCTTTTACATCATAACATAACATAAACAACAAATGGTCTTCCAACCTTTATTTGAAGATCTGTCCCCAAGGAGGAGGAGACCATTGCCTCTCAGGGCAACCTATTCCACTTTTGGATCACTCTGTTGAGAAAATTTTCCTAACATCAAGCTTAAATTTGCCATTTTTTGCCTCTACCCATTATTCTTGGCTCTGCCCTCTGGGACCAAAGAGAAGTTAAAGACCTTCGTGACATTACAGCACTACAAATACGTGAACAAAACACTCATGACCCCCAAGTCTTCCCCATACTAAATGTTCCCAGTTCCTTCAAATGATTCTCAGATGACCTTCACCATCCTGGGGGCATTCCTGTGGGGCTTAGAGGTTGTTGAATTTACTTTGCTCTTTAGAGCTATAATAAAACTCATACCTCCTCCCTGGTCAGCCTAAGTAACCTTTATGGCTATCGGTAAGCACATACGTTCTTCTGAGAGAACTATTCATCAGAACCTCTGATTCCCTCAACCTAGCTTTTAAAATTTCATCTTCACTTGGAGACAGCTGTCTGACCTCCATTTTGAACTCAGGACAGCTGCTTGGCTTCCTGTCCACTTAAAGACAGGTCTCTGGTACACTGAGTGTAGCTCTCTGGCCTTCTATGAATATGAGGTCAGATCCCTTAGCCTCCTGGCCACAGTCAAGATACATGTCTGGCCTCCTAATTACTTGAGGACAAATTCCTGGCTTCCTGCCCTTGATCACACTAGACCGTTTCTGCTAGGTGATTTCTTTAGCATCCATAAGTCCATGTATTTGATTTCTTATTAACCAGAATTTTTTTTTCTTATTTGAATCAAACCTGTTATTTCATTGGAGTAAGGAACTCACAGAAAGAGCATTTCTTCTACCAAAATCAATTAACAACTTTTTTGTAACTTAATTTTAGAGATATAACCAGAATATTTCAAGGTCATAGGTATATTTCTGAGCCTCCCCAAAGTCACCCCTTTTCCGTAAAAAGTAACAAAATAATAGCCTAATATTACCCATTGATACTGGGATTTGAATTTATTTCCCTCTGACTCAAAGGCCCACACTCCAGGCACTGGACCATACTACCTCTAAGGAACCACCATACAGTTATTTCAGAGATGAAGTCCATGGAATGTAGGTATTTATTAAGTCAATTCACCTGATGACACCCACACTTGCACGCGCACACACATACACATGCATTACTAAAAAGATAATAGTGACTAGATGAGAGAATAAGGTGAAGGGAGGGAGGAGAAAGATTAAAAAAAAGAATTAATTTGGCCACAAATAGGCACTGGATTTAGCAGCAGGTAGATCATTGGTGACCCCCGAGAGATTATCATTTAGAGAAATTTCTTTTGGATTAGATAAATTTGAAGGGAGAGAGAAGGAGTCTAGTGAAGGGATATTTGAAATAGTCTAGACATCAGTTGTAAAAGGTCTGAAATAAGTTGGGGGCAATGGGAATCTTGTCTTCCCAAGGAGAACAGGAGTTGTTCAAGGATAAAAGTATGATTTTACCCACTTTTTTGAATTTTCCATAGAAACTTGTAGTAGTAGTAGTAGTAGCAGTAGCAGTAGCACTAGCAGTAGTAGTAGTAGCAGTAATAGTTAGCTTTTATATAGCCCTTTAAGGCTTACAAAGCATTTTACCTATACTGTCTCATATTGTCCTCATAATAATAATGAGAAGTAGGTATTGCTATTATGTCCATTTTACAGGAAAGAAAATTGAGGCTCAAAAGTTAGACTTGCTCGGGGTCACAGAGCTTGTGAATATCTGGGGGAAGATTTGAACATTCCTGATTCCAAGTCCAGCCCCATGCCACCTAGCTGCCTTAGCACCCAATACTTGAATTAGAATGAGTTGGATTATGTAAAGTTAAGGAATTTTATGGAACAAATGGTGTGGAGGTGGGAAATGTAAACTTACCCAACAAAACAGACAAATAGTTACACAATTATTTGCCAAATTTAACAAATTTTGTCTCCCCCCCACCCCAAAGTTTCCCTCAAGACCAGCTGGTTAGACTTAGCTTCTTTTACATAAAGCACAAATGCAATTAAGGGTGTGTTCTTTGCATATGAAGATGATCCTTTTGACTCAGGAACATATAGGACTGGTGAGTCTTCACTGAGCCACTGGAATGTATGACTTCTTAAGGACTAATGCTTTGCATCTGTAAGAAAGCTGACCTAGATTTTCCTGTTCAGTTGTTTTTCAGTTATATCTGATTCTTTATGACCCCACTGGGGTCATAAAGAGAGTAAGTGGTTTGCCATTTCCTTCTCTAGATCATATTATAGATGAGGGAACTAAGGCAAACAGAGTGAAGTGACTTGCCCATGGTTACACAGCTAGTAAGGGTTTGATGCTAGATTTGAACTCAGGAAGATGAGTCTTCCTGACTCCAGGCCCAGCACTATAATGGGAGTTAAGAATCTTCCCGGCCTGTTGATAGGGCTCAGATGGGTTTACTGAGGCAGGCTTGATTAGGGGATGACTTGTTTCCTGTGAAGGCCCACACATTTTGCTGATTGCTAATGAGGCACTGGGTCATGAGGGTCATGCTCTCTGTCTCTGAATAGAGTATATATGCTCTAAGAGGAGGTTTTGCTTTGGAGCTTAGTTTTGGAAGAAGGTTTGTATGCCAGATGAGACTCTGGGAAGCCACTAAGAAACCCCTGGCTTTGAAAACCCAGATGTTGGTCCTTCCCTCTCTGGCAGTTATGTATGTATTTATGTGGGGCAGCTAGGTGGTACAGTGGATAGAGCACCAGTGCACGAGTCAGGAGGACCTGAGTTCAAATCTCACCTCAGACACTTGACACTCACTAGCTGTGTGACCTTGGGCAAGTCACTTAATCCCAATTGCCTCATTCTGGGTCATCTTTAGTCATCCTGATGAATATCTGGTCACTGGATTCATATGGCTCTGGAGCAGAAGTGAGGCTGGTGACTTGCACAGCCCTCCCTCACTCAAAACAAAGTCAAGTGCAAGTCATGTCATTATTTCTCTGATGGCATGGTCTCCTTTGGCAATGAAGGATGAACACACATGTATTTATGTATGTATGTAATGGTCAGACAACTGGAAGCCTATCTGTTGGTCCCTGCATGTTGAATGTAATTAAAGTCATTGTTGACTTCTCAAAAGTTTCCTTTCTTTTTATAAATGCAGATCTAAGAACTTGTGTTAGCAGGCCTCCCTATATATGTCAGGGTGATTACTGATGCAAGCACTCTATCCACTGGACCACCTAGCTGCCACAATCTAGGTTGTTAGCTTTGACTTTGGAAGACATGGTGGTGATGTACTTTTTTTCCTCCTCTTATTGTGAAACTAACTGGTTGATATGAGTTGAGTCAGATAATGTGGCCTTCATTGCAGAAGGTTCTGAACAATTCAGCTTACCCATGTGTATGTATATAGGTGCCATAAAAATCTTAGTGCAAGCAACTTTACTAAAACTTTTGAGATACCCTGTATGTTGAAAAAAATGGCCCTGAAGCAATTTAATGCTATTCCTCTTCTCCAATGGAAACAAAAAGAAATATATCTGCTTATTTTGCACCTTTTAAATGAAGTTTGGAAGAATGGAAAAGGAAGTTAGAGGATGTGAGTTCAAATTCAGTCTCTGATGTTGGTTGCCCTGTGACCTGGAACAGGTCACCTAACCTCTTCATCTCAATTTCTTCAATTATATAATGTGGGAGTGGGACCAGAAGACCTCTGGGGTCTCTTCCAGTCTTAAATCTATGATTCTATGATCTTATGGGTTACACTGCTACTAACTCCAAGACATGCTGTTGATTTCTTGCAAAATGAAAGGACCAACCCAAATGCCTTCTTTACTATTGCCTATACAAACTCCCCATTTCCCATTTCCATACCTTTGCCTAGGTTGTCACCTATGCACTCTCATTTCACCTTTTCACCTTAGAATCCCTAGCTTCCTTCATGGGCCACCTCCTACACTTCTCCTATAATACCTATTCCATTTCTCCCAGGTCCAATTGTCTCCTCACTCCAGAAATTATTCTGCATTTTCTTTGTATATATCTTTATTTTTAAAAAAAAAAACTATTTACATGTCCTTTCTTCCTAAAAGGTCCTTAAGGTTAGATACTGTTTAATTTTTTACCTTGTATCCCCAATGTCTAGTATATACAGTAGCTGCTGAATCATGGCTTGTCAACCGACAGAAGGAATGAAAGCAACATGGCCCATGAAAGCACCATTCCCATGCATTACACAAGGGAACGCAAATCTGGTTCTATGAGGAAAGTTGCTCAGGTCTTCTAATCCCCTACGGCTACACTTTTGCATAGCTAAGAGATCCCATCTAACTCTCTGTCCCTATTTCAAGTGCAGTTAATTCTGGGCGCAGCTAGGTGTCCAGTGGAGAGAGCACCAACCCTGGAGTCAGGAGGACCTGAGTTAAATCCAGCCCCAGACACTTACTAGCTGTGTGACCCTGAGCAAGTCACTTAACTCTATACCTAAAATAAGAAGAAAAAAAAAAGTAAAGTCAATTCTGCAACAGTCAATGAATATTAAGCATTTAGGATCAATCAATCAATAAACATATTAATCACCTTCTATGTATCAGGCACACTAATCATTAAAGATACAAAAAGAGGCAAAAAAAAAACAAACCAAACCAGTCCATGCCCTAAGGGAACTTAAAATCTAATGGGAGGAGACAACATGCAAACAAAAACATATAAAACAACATATATATAGGATAAATAATTAACAGGGAATTAAAGGAGGGGTTGGGGAGGGCTTCCTGTAGAAAGTGAGATTTTGGTATGTTCTAGGCACTGTGCTAAGCCCTTGCAAGTAGAAAGAAAGGGAAAAACAGTCCTTGACTTCAAAGAGCATCCATCCATTATAATGGAGGAGTCAGCTTGACTAGGTGTGGACAATATCTATACAGAGCCACAGAAGATCATCTCAGAGAGGAAGGAACCAGCCAGTGGTATTTACATAGCCCCTTAAAGTTTGTAGGGCTTTCCTGACCCTCACAACAGTGAATTAGATAATAGAGGTACTATTAGACACACTTCACCCATGAGAAACTGAAATAGCCAATCAGACAGATGATACTGTGCTAAGTACTGCACCCATTGCCTCATCCCACACTAAACATCCCTGGTTTTGTTGTTTTGTTTTGTTTTTTCCCACAACTGTGCCAGCAGTGAGTTACAAATTGAGTCAAGATGGAGGAATACAACGAATGGACAGTCTTAGCACCAGAAAAGGAATCATTTTCCCCAGTTTCTATACACTTGGGTTTCAGATAGCTCCAGTGTGAGAGGGAAGTTGGCGTCTTCAGTACTGATATTGATAACAGCTACTACCACCCTGCCCCCTCAACTCAATTGTCCTGACTTCCTGGAGGAAGAAGGCTGTTGTCACAGATCTTCCAAGGGTCCACAAACAGCAAAAATGATTCAACAAACATCTGAGTGCCTAGTATAGACAAAGCATTGTATTGGGCTCTGAGAGGTGTGCCAAAATGGCTGACCTAGCCCCAGAACTTAAAATATATTGGGGATAGGGGTCTTTGGGGGACAGAGATAAAATATGCATGTATATAGATCATACACATAGACTACCTGTACCTAACTTGATGGACATTTGCATTACTGATATTCATTTTGATGGACAAGAGTAATTTATAGCTAATTGGTAATGACTGTTTCAAAAGCTAGATAGCCATTGGTCGAGAAAGTAGAAATAGTTCTTTTAAAAATACATATTTTAATAGTATTTTATTCTTCCAATTATATGTAAGGATCATTTTTAGTGTTCATTTTTTACGGAATTTTGAGTTCCAAATTTTCTCCCTCCCTCCAATCCCTTTCCCTCCCTTCCCCTTCCCTCCTAAGAAGGTAAACAATTTAATATGGGTTATATATGTGCAATCATGTAAAACAGATTCCTGTATTAGTCATGTTGTGAAAGAAGAAACACTTTGTAAAATAGTTAGTTTGAAAAAGGAAAAACCTAA
Source organism: Notamacropus eugenii (assembly GCF_028372415.1). Lineage (NCBI taxonomy): Eukaryota > Metazoa > Chordata > Mammalia > Diprotodontia > Macropodidae > Notamacropus > Notamacropus eugenii. The sequence goes on along the minus strand of NC_092874.1, from coordinate 270,612,975 downwards.
AAAAGAATAAAGTGAAAATAGTATGCTTCGATGTGTATTCAGATTGCATCAGTTCAGAGAAAGTAGGAATATTTCCGAAATATTGAACTGGGAGTCAGAGGTGACAGAGACTACGGTGGCATTTTAAGGTAACCCAGCATGACACCTTGACATTATCCAGTAATCTGATGGAGGAAGAGATGGAAAAAAAGGAATATGATGTGAAGGAGATAGAGTTCACCAGCATGCATCTCTAGTACATAAGTGTCATGAATTCCCTTAGAATCTTCACAGCCAGAATTGGTTTATCACATCATACATTTATAACTAGAAGGAACCTGAGAATCCCTCTTGTCCACTTACCTCATTTTACAAATGAAGAAAACTGAGTCTCAGAGATGGGAAGTGACTTCTCCAAGGTTATAAAGAGAGTAAGTGATTTTCTAAGGTTTGAACTTGGGTCCTCTGACTCCAAACCCCTCATGCTTGCCAACTCACAACGCTGTCCACTTTAGAACTCCAGAAAAGTGTCAGTGAAGATAGCTGTTGTTCATTCATTTCAGTTATTTCTGACTCTCCATGATCCCATTTGGGTATTTGCCATCAAAGGTCCATGAAAGTTCATGGATGGAGCAATTCTTTTTATCTCTCTTTAATCTCATTCTCTGACCTTGACAGTCCCTTTTACCCTGTACAGCAGCAACCAACCTACTCGCTCTGCTTCTCTCCTCTTACCACCTCAACATCCAGAGTCTATTCTGTCTTCGTTTTGCAAATGCTATGAGCTAAATGGTCAAATTATTATTTTCTTATGTTTGAATGGAAAGGGACCTTGGGAAGGTCTAGAAACATACAATAATTATCCCCCTAACAAAAATTTCTTGTATTGATTTTTGCCAGAAGGGACAATTGAAGAGTTTTTGGTTTTGTTTTTTTTTTTTATTTCCCACTAGTGGGGGCTCATCATAATGGTGCTGGACCTAATGCAGACATCAATCAGCTACAGCCCTAATGCAGCTTAGAACTCCAGAGTTCAAGAGATCCATCAGTCTCAATCTCCTTGATAGCATGAATTACAAGCATATTCTGTTCTCTCATTTTACAACTGAGGAAAATTGAGTTTAGCAAGTAGAAGCAATCCGCCCAAATTCTTAAAGGTGCTACGTATCAGAGATAGATTTTGAACTCAGGTTCTCTGACTCCAGCGCCTTCATTCTTTCTACTATGCCACATTTCCTGAATAGATTAGAATCTCCGAAGTATGCATTTCCCTACATACAACTTTGTAAGGAATTGGAGGCAAAGCCCAGGAATGTAGATTGTAAACAGATTATAGAGAATTTTGAATCTTACTCCCACATGAGTTGACAATCGGGTCACCATTTATTAACAACAACAACAAAAAAACCCGAATGCATAAAGAACACCCTTCTCTCTGTATTATATGAGGGAATTCAAAGACTCATTTTAGGGAGTAACCTTTCTAGTCTCCTGCTGCATCATTAGAGTACTTCCATTTTTCAGGTCAGTCTCTTGCCCATTAAATAGCTTCAGTCTGGAAGGTGGCAGCAGCAGCAACAGTGGGAGCCTATTGAAACACGGTTATATTTGTTGCCAACTGATCTCCAAAGGCATATCTCCCATAGGAACTTGTCTTTGAAATTTTTTTCTTCCCGGGAGGGGGAAAAAGAATTCCTGCACATCTCAGAAATCCTTCACAAAAAATACATAATACTTTAAATGAAAGCTAAAACATGAAAAGATCAAAGCTACATCATTATGTAGCGGTTGACCCTGGTCATACCCCATCCTAGGTATTATTTTTAGATCTCTTCATAATTGATACCAACCATCAAAACAAGTAGGTCAGCGAGTATAAAAAACTGATATTTAAGGAGTTTTTTTATAAATGGATTGTCCAAGTCATAATCTGGGGTTTTTTGTTCATTCTTATCTGACTCTCATGACCTCGTTTGGGATTTTTTTTTGGCAACAATACTGGAATGGTTTGCCATTTTCTTCTCCTGTTCATTTTACAGATGAGGAAACTGAGGCAAACCATGGTTATGTGACTTACCCAGAGTCACAAGGTGCTAGTAAATATCTGAGTCTGGATTTGACCTTACGAAGATGAGTTTTCCTAGTTCCCAGGCCTGAGATTTATTCACTGTACCACCTAGCTGTCCCAAATAGTCTATTAAATTTTTCAAATCAATATAAACTAAATTTAACTTTGATTTGACAAAATTTTGGATCTTGCTACCAATAGCTTTCTTATCAATAACTTACTTTACTTTTTACGCTACTGTTTGTTTCTGTCAACTTATTCTAGACATTATATGGGCTTTTTTTCCTCAGGTGAAAAAAGAGAGCAAATGGTAGATATGTCATCTTTTGTTTCCATTTTCCTTGCCCTGCTCTTTTCACTTCCCCTTACTGACAAAAAAAATTTCTTAGGAATATATCTAAATATATCTAAAAATTGAAATTACTGTACTTAAGCACAGGGGATACTTAACTGCTGTGAAAGAAATCAGAAGCAGGGAGCTTGAGGCAAAGCTGCCAAGGACCAAACAATGAATTGAGAGTAGATCAGAGGCCAGAAATGGGTCTATTAAATTAAGTGTGGACCTAAAAAGGTCAGGACAAGGAGCGGATCAAAAGTTGGGTGGCTAGACCAAAACCAGGGCATAAATACTGAAAGACAAAGAAAGGCACAAAGTCCAAAAAGTCCATTTAAGAATTGGGCAATCTATAGAAATCGAAGGAAGACAGCAACAGATGGCAATTCCAGTCAAGAAAAACTTATTAAGCATCTTTACTGGACTTCAGTGTCATAAAACTGAAACAATCCCTGATCTCAATTTGCTTACAGTCAAATAAGTAGGTAGAGACAAGTTATTTGTGTATTGAAATGAAGTGCTCAAATGAATCCACTCTTATTAAAGATACATGGTGCCTTAAATGATACAGATCCAGACCTACCTATTTCTGACTGGCTTATGCAATGTTAGTCCACATTCTTCCATAAACTCACCATGCCCCTAACTGTGTGTCCTGGGAGCATGCTTTCTCTCTCTCTCTCTGTCTCTGTCTCTGTCTCTCTGTCTCTCTGTTTCTCTGTCTCTGTCTCTGTCTGTCTCTGTCTCTCTCTCTGTCTCTCTGTCTCTGTCTCTGTCTCTGTCTCTCTCTCTCTCTCTCTCTCTCTGTCTCTCTCTCTCTCTCTCTCTCTCTCTCTCTCTCTCTGTGTCTCTCTCTCTGTGGCCTCATCAGCTTCCATGAGTTCAATTGTCATTTCTATGCAGATGTCTCTCCAAGCTCTTCATCTAACTCTACCATTTCTTGTACATTACCAACTGCCTATTGAAATTTCCATCTGAATGTCATCATGCCCAAAACAGAACTTGCTAATCTTTCCCCCCAAATCCACTTCTCCTGTGAAACTCATTATTGTGAGGGTACAGCCATCTTTCCAGTAACTGGGTTCACAACCTCAGCCTCATCCTTGAATTCTCACTCTCTCTTTTGCCCCAAAGAGTAAATCAGTTTCCGGACCTTGTCTACATCTCTGACAACTGCTTCTTTCTCTCCATTCACACAGCTACCAGCCCCACTCAACCTTGCATGCCCTCTTGCCTGGACTATTTCAAAAGTCTCCTAATTTGTCTTTCTGCTTCAAGTATCTTTCTATCCCTCTCCAATCCATCCTCCATATATGTTTTAAATTTAAATTCCTAAGGCACAACTCTAACCATATCATTCTCCTGTTCAAAAAATCCTAATAGCTTGCTATTATGTCTAGGAAGAAATACAAAATTTCTTTGTTTGGCTTTTAAAAGTCTTCATAACCTGGCCCTAACCAAACTTTTCAGTCTTCTTACAAATTAATCTACATAGTCTATAGTTCAGCCAAACTGGTCTACTTTCTATTCTTTGCTCACATATGACTGCCCATGTTCTATCTCCATGTCTGTACTCAGGCTGACCCTCATGTCTGAAAGGCAATCCCCTTTAGAATCACTAGAGTTTTTCAAAACCCAGTCTGCTATGTGGGGCTGCTAAAATCTCCCACTAAAATTCCTTGAATATATTTTGTATATACTTATTTGTGTATAATGTATGTATATTTGCATATATATACATTGTCTCCTCCTTTAAAATGTAAGGGCGGGGCCTGTCCTTTCTTTCTTTGTATCCCTAGTGCCAAAATGTTTCACAAATATTCATTGATTTATTGGCTTCTCAGTCTTTACTCTTGAAGTATGTTTTCTAATACACTTCTAATACATCTACTACATTTCTTCTCTAATGCACTTCTACCATTGAACTGAAGTCACTTGGTATCGGAGTTCCTGCATGCTGGTATATTTTGGAAACTCTTCAGCAGTGTCTTCATAGAATTTCTTTACCACTTCATCCTCTGCAGTAGATATTGGTACCTAAGCTGCAATTGTTGTCATTGTGGCCTTTTTGCAAATGCTCCTCTTAAGGACTGCAATAGAGGATGACTCAATGTCCCATGAAATGATTGATGCCTTTTGTTACCTTTGGGCACTTAATAAAAGCAACTACTCTCCTTCTTTATTTGCCCTTTTAAGGGGAACCTGTGAATTAGCCTCCCATTTAACTGCAACTCCCATCCATCTTATGGTTCCATTTATAGCAACAATGACAAAAACTTTGGTTCCTTTGGTAGTGTGTCCACTTATTGTCTAGTGGTTAAAGGGCTCCCATTTAGAGGACCAACAGCCAAGTTAAACTGTAGAAACAACCTAAAAACTGTAATTCTTAGTACCCCGTCCCCTTTTCCAAACTCTGACATCATAAGTGAAAAAATAAAGTAGGTTTAACAGAACCTAGGACCATTTTGTAGTTTTCTTTGTTTCATGAATTGCCATGGTTAATGGATCCATCCACAAGCAGACAACCCACTCATGACCAATTTCTCTGTAGATGGTTAAGCTGGTCATCAGAAAGCCCTTCCAGTATAAAAGGATGGGGAGATTTGGTTCCCACTCCCCCGTAGTTGCTGTAGTCACAGAAATCAAATAATTGGCAAGAAAAGTAACAAGGTATTAATATGACTACAAGATGTTAAGACCCAAAGATTGCTTTATGAAATGTCTATACCTGTCTCTTTTAGAATTAAAGGGAATGACTTCATTGGATAAGCAAAAATTATACACTGAATGAAAAAAATTAGGGTTTTAAATAAGCTATATCCTAGACAAGTCTGGCTTGTATTTTGGGGGGGTTTCTTGTAAAAGAAACTGGAGTGATTTGCCATTTTCTTCTCCAGTAGATTAATGCAAACAAAGACTAAGTGACATGTTTAGGGTCACATAGCCAGTCTGAGGCCATATTTAAACTCATGTCTTCCTGACTTTGTGCCTAGCACTCTATCCAATGAGCCACCTGGTTGCCCCCTAGGAGCTTCTCCTGAAGGGGCCAATAATGTTTCTCTCTTTTCATCTCCACTCCCACCCCTCATCAGCCTTGTACCTTCCAAGGTTATTTGAGCAGTAGAAGACATTGCATCCAGTGGAGAACACATACACATACACACACAAACTCACACACACATACAGAGAAGCAGTCACTCATGAGAGAAAGCACCTTTCAAGAACAGGACTTTTGACAACCAAGAAGGAACCCTGATGTATATGTACTCAAGATACAGTCAGCCTTTGCAATTGAGAGTTGTAATAATGAGAACAGTCCCTGGGAGTCCAGCTCAGCAATCCTCCCAGGAGAGATGCCTCATGCCAAGGGTGGAGATGCATAGGCAATCTATCGGGAAAGAAAGATGGGAAAGCCTTGTAGTATACAGTTATCTTATTCATTAGTTTTCTTCACATATGCCCCCACTACCATTGTATTCCAAATTTGTCCCTACTTTTCCCAAGTATTCCATGTGCATTTGTAGGAGAATGCATCCCAGATTTATAGGGGAAATGTTTGCAGGAATCTGTATATTATTCTATAAGCAGTAAGGAATGACAGAATGATTTTGAGCAAAGAATAATTAGCCCATCCAAGAAAAAGACTATTTTGTCACCTTTGCGAAGGATGACAGAGAAGCAAAAAGACTGGAGGAAAAGGAAGCAGTCGGGAGACTTGGAATTATCCAAGAGACAGAAGCAGACAGATGCAAGGCATAAGGAACAAAGAAAGACATTAATAATTGAGGCTGTTTTCCTGGCTCCACTCAGAGTTACAGGATATTTCTGAATCTTGTGAAGGTCATTCCATGCTGAGTAGGTAATTGGAAACACCTGGCTGAGGTGAAAGGTCTATGAGCAGAAGGGACCACTAACCTTTGAACCTGAAGATCCATGCAAATTAAACTGTGATTTAAAACTTTCATAAAGACTCAAGATAACCAAACTTGAGATAAAAATTGTAATGTAGTGGAATAAAAATAGGATCAATTACATATCTACTGAACTGGAACCACTAGTTTGAAATAATGGTTGCTTATTAACTTTGGTGACTGGGAGGACTATTTGGGTGATGACATGTGGAGAGGTGACATAGTACAATGGAGTCAGAAATGACTCTTAAACCCTACCTGTAGTACTTCCTGTATGATCTTAGGTAAGTAACTTTATCTCTCAGAGCCTCAGTTTCCTTATCTATAAAGTGAGGAAGTTGGACCAGGTGACTTCTGAGGTCTCTTTCAGCTCCCATAGAACATGACAGAGACCCAAGAGCCTTGGCCTCTAATTAGTATTGCATCTATCTTGATAAAACTCTACCTAAAAATTAAATTCCCATTATTTATCTCATGGGCAAAAATTAATCATAGGAAACAATTTTTAAAATCTGTATCACCAAAGAGATAGTTCAGTGTATTATAATTAATTATCTATAATAAAATAGGTAGAGCACATTAGACTGCAGGTTAATTGGGGTCGTGATACATGGAAATTTATATTTCCTTATATATCCTCATATTGCATGGAAGTGATGCATTGTTATTTTTACATGGGGAAGTAGTGAGCAGAGAGTATTTACCCATGTGGTGCCATAGGCTGCAAGCACAAAAAAAGATCCCTGACATCTCAGAATTTGAGCTTTAGAATATGTTGGACAGCACATACATTTCTAATTGTGTACACATGGCCAGCCCATTTATAGATAATCTGTCTGTTCATGAGCAGATCTGCTCTGCCTAAACATGGCAAACCATTAAGAGGGATTCAAAGGTATCATTCTGGAATTTGATTCATCATTCTTTAAGTGCCTTCTATCTACAAGGCACTATGTTTCATACTGAGTAAGCAAAGCAATCAATTTACAGATGTTTATTAAGCATTTACTATTAGCCATGCCCTGTGCTAAGCACTGATGGTAGAGAAGAGAAATAAACAAAAGTGTTGCTGCTTTCAGGAAATTTACAATTGAAGCTTGTGGTCAGGGGCAAGGGTTCTCCATGGGGTTCAGAGATAGGTTTCAAGGGGTCAATGAACTTGGATGAGAAAAATATGTATATCTTTGTTTCAATACAGTTGATTTCTTTTGTAATCCTTTGCAGTTTACATTTTAAAAACATCATTATGAGAAGAGGTCCATGGGCTTTGCCAGACTGCCAAAAAATTCCATGGTAAGAATGGTTAAGAACCTGTGGTCTAGCAACATTTGTATAGAATGTTTGGGGTAAGGAAAGAAAATCTGACATGCCCCACAGATAAGTAGATAGGATACAACTATTAGTTTCTGACTTGTGATAAACAGAGACAATAAATTCTGCCAGGGTAGAAATCTTGCTTCTACTGCTTTTCAGGAATTTCATAACAACGCTCTAACTCCAAAGACTTCCTACCAGAAACATTATTTTTATTTATTCTGATGGAAATAACTTAAGCTTAGATTTTTCATGGGATATAATTCCTTTTTGGAAGGTGTTCATCATAAAATCCCAGAGTTATAAGAGGATTTCTGAACTCTTCTGATTCAATTCTAACTTGAATAAGACCCCTCTCTTTTATGATCTGTCCATCCCAGACAAGAAGTCACACAGAGTCTATCAGAAGGGAATGAGAAACTTACTGATCTTAAGATGGCCCCTTCTACCTTGGGACAGTTCCTGTTATAAGGATGCTCTCCCACTGCACTTAGGGCCCACATATATAATTCATATACATATGTATGTATACACACATACATATGCATAAAAAATGTCTCCATAAACACACTTAAAAATGCATATGATGAGCTAATATTTAGACACCAAGAATGCTGAATTCTCTTGCTTCACTAGTGGACAATTCAGTACAAGTCTAAAGTTTTGGCTTCAGCAAAGAAAGATTAAAATGATCCTTTACAATTAAAAAAATTCCTTCCCAAGTGACCCTTAGTAAAGGGTATGTTCACAGGACTAACGCTGGGAGCACCAGTCATAAATCAAATCTTGTCGTAGCCAGAAGTGGTAATTCTGTTTTTTATAGAGACCAGTGATTCATCTCCTGAGTGGTTAAATAAGATAAGGGATAATATATATCAAGGAGCTTGGTACACTGGACAGCAGACCACAGACTGGGAGTAAGAAAAGAAAGAAGGCTTCTGTGAAAAAGAGAACTACCATATAAAAGAGGAGTAAATACTTTTTGGATTTTTTTTTTTATGTCTAAATTTTCAACCAGAAGCCTAAGGCACACAGCTGTTTCTCTTCCATTAAGAAACTAGTGAGTAATTTCATGTCTTAGATTTAAAAAAAAAAATTCTGAAGACATTGCCAAAGCAGAAGCTTTGGATATTCTGCTCAAACATTTATTTAGATTGAAATGGCACTTTCTTTTTAAATTTTTTATCTTCAATTACAACATGCTTATTCAAATTGTAAAGTGATAAGAACATTAAAAAGACCCCGTATAATTTTTGTCTTCATTCTTGCATATCAAAAAAACTCATTTGCAACATTTAATCATTTTTAAATAGTCAACCATTATAGAATATTGGGGAAAATATGCATTCTATTATTATTTACTTGATGAGAAAAATAATATATTGCTATTCATTCTTTTCTATTTGGGGGTAGATACTAGGGGTCCTGAGCCTATGGTTTTACTTGGTAGGTGGCATTACTGTTCATCCTTCACTGTTTCAAAAAGGACCAGTGATGTTGTAGGTGATGTGTTGAGCCAAGAGTGAATGGAATTTATGATGTGAGGCAGAACTGCACAAGGTTATCATCCCCACTCTCTCTTCCTGAGTCATTGAAGTCCAGTGGCAGGACAAAAGCCAACATGACTGAGGATAGCCTGGCATGCAGCAGATGACCTTGGTGTCTTTGATGTCTGGCCAAGAGCAGACACTGTGGAGTATGAGGCATTCTGAATGTAGGAATTTCCTCTACTAATGGACATCAAGAATTGATTAGTAAATGATTGTTTTAGAGAGATGCCCGAGGCATTGAGTTAAAGTGACTTGCTCAGAATCACACAGCCTGTATGTGTCCGGAAGCAGGATTTAAGTCTAGGTCTTCCTATTTCCAAGAACAGCCTTCTCTATCCCTACTGTTGTTCAGTCATCTCCAACTCCTTGTGACTTCATTTGGGGTTTTCTTGGCAAAGATACTGGAATGCTCTATCATTTCCTTCTCCAATTCATTTTACAGATGAGGAAACTGAGGCAAACAGAGTCACCCAGCTAGTAAGTGTCTAAGGCCATATATGAACTCAGATCTTCCTGACTTCAGGCCCAGTGCTCTGTCCACTGAGCCATCTAGCTGCCCCAGGCAAATGGTGGGAAGGGACAAAGTTGGGGAGCATTAATGAGTGAAGAGGGTGGGGAAAGTGTGTTGGACTATCACCTTCGGTATGAAGCCTTTTCTGATTCTCTCGACTGCTGATGCCATCCTCCCTAAACTACTCCAAGATATATAAAACTAATAGATTAATGAATGAATAAACAAATAAGTAAATAATAAGTGGAAGAATGAATGAACAAATAAATAAATAGGTAAATAAATGGTTAGTAAATATATATGAAGTTAAACAAAGATTGATGCTTTGTATTTATTAACTTCATGCTATACATATTTGTATATGCACTTACAACAGAATGTAGGTTTCCTTGAAGGTAGGAACTGTTTCATCCTTTGTACTCGGATCCCCAGTACCTAACAAAGTGCCTTAGGCACTTAACAATTATTTGTTGATTAATTGATTACAGATTTAGATCTGGAAGGAATCTTAGAAGTCAGCTAACTCAATCCCCTTATTTTATTGGTGAGGAAAATGAAGCCTTTGGAAGTTAAATAACCTTCCTGTGGTCATACAGATGATCAGTATCTAGAAGACTTGAATCTAGTTCCTCTAATTCCAGAGTCATTGTTCATTCCAGTGTACCGCAGGACCTCCTACTAATTATCCAAGACCCTCTTGTTCATATCATATCTATATCAAAGAAACTTTGGAATCATTTGGGAGACATGGGAGAGCCTAGCACAGGACTATCCAGCATGGCCTGACCATATCAAAGAAGGCAAAGCAGAATTGCAGTAGCTCAAAAGAAACCTGAGATGAGACTCCATTGCAAATATTCATATGGACAGTATTGGTGGCCAATCTATGGTAGAGTCTTCCAGCCTCGTAGTGGTCTGATCAGTCACAGTCAGACACACTGTAACTTAACCCCAATATAGCGATGTCATTTTGGTCCTCTTTGAACATCAAGGATAACAACCAACCAGGAATCAATATCAAAGAATTCAGGGTGTTGGGATTCACTTGCATAAAGATCCCCTTTTGATGAGCACTATACAGGTAGATTTTTTTCTTCTCTAATATATTGCAATATTTTTAGATACATGCTTAAGAATTAATTTTTAAATTACAGTACTCAGAAAGGAATAATATATTTCACTGTTCCCTCTGGCTAGGCCCAAAGTCAATTAATATGAAAGAATGAATTATAATTTCATTGTTACTGCAGTTCAGGCAATGAAAATATTTTCTTTTCCTGAAGAGTGGGCTACCACCTAATGTCAATTAAAAAGTAGTTTTCAGTGACTTGCTGACAATGCCTTTTGGAAATTGCTGTTTTTGCTCTGTTTGTTTCAGTCTTGTATCTGAGATCATTGTGATGGATTAGAGGTTTGCACAATGTTAATCTTGGCAGGAGTTAACTTTTGCAAAAATACATTTATCATCTTTTGATCTCCCATGTCACCGTAGCAAGAGAATGAGAAGTATTCCAAAGAACAATATTATTTATAAAATATATATAAATATATATTATAAATATTATAAATATATATTATAAAAAAGAATAATGTTCCAAAGAGACACATTTCTTGATTTTCCAATTTTAGAATTCCATTTGTATTTCACTTAAAGAAATAAATGGTCAGAAAAAGAAAAGGAAAGAAGCAAACACACAACTAGAACAAGGGATGGACAGACCAAGGTTTACATTGGTATCCACAAAATTTTTAAAAGACCTAAAGGAAAGACCCTAACATATCAGACAAAATTTCTATAGAGATCTATGAGATAATCTGAGCAAAAATTACACAAGATGAAGGCATAGATGGGTTGCAATCTACACTGGTGTAAGGTTACACACTTTGGGGAAGATCATACACAAATTGAAATAATGAAGCATTAAGCAAGGTTAGGGATACCGTAACATCATCTGACTTTTCATGCAATATACTTGCTCATTTCTTCTTCTGGCATATACTTGTAACTTGGTTCATCTAAGGATATATTAGAAAAAAATATGATCAGCTCCCAGTTAGTCATGGTGACACGCAAGAGTCCTGCCACAGATGATCTCAAGTGATGCATGACCCCAACCATCATTATGTTTGACTTCAGAGAATATAGCAGAAAAAGACCTTGTAATGTTGCTAATTGCTTCCATGAAAATGTCATTCTAGGCAAAATGACATTTCAGTGTCTATTAGTTCAACAGAAATTATATTGTATCTCAAACCATCAACAGATCTGGGATTTCATATGAGGACTCCCTCTACTGGTGCCCGTTGCAACCACACCATTATTTTTAATCCTGTGTAATTCTTGGCTGTGCCTTGCTGTAGATCATAAAATCATAGGTTGACTAATTTAGAACAAGAGAGTACCCTTGGGAGCATTGAGTGCAAGCCCTATCATTTACAGATGAGATAACAGAGACCTACAAAGGATATGCCACCTATCTAAGGTTGGTGGAATCCAAGGTGGGATTTGAACCCAGTTTCTTTGACTTCAGAACTAGGGCTCTCTCTACTATATCACAATCGACCCAATACACTGAAGTCTAGTGCAGTATTCTAATTCTATGTTGGTTATTTCTTGCTCTTCCTATAGTACTGGACCTCCTCTTTTTCTAATCACAAATATTTCATCTTGGACAAGTCATTTAACCTGTTTGGGCCTCAGTTTATTCATCTATAAAATAGGGAGTCCCTTCTAGGTCCACGAATAGGATCCAATGAACAAGATTTTTGGGGGGATGAGGGAGGTCTGGACTTGGGATTTCATTGGTATGATAATTTGAGGGTAGAAGTTATAAAGAAGTTGCCATTCTAGAGGGAGAGGCAGTTTTAAAATGGGTAATTGTACAATTTTACTAGTTGTTTCATTACTTGTAGGATTGAATTATAATATATTATTCATATTAAGAACTAGCATTTATACAGTGTCTTAAGGTTTTGCTAAGCACTTTACAAATATCATCTCATTTGATTTTTACAACAACGTTAGGAGGTGGGTACTAGTTACTATCCCCATTGTGCAGATAAGAAAACTGAGGCAGACAGGGGTTAAGTGATTTGTCTGGGTTCGCACAGTTAGTGAATATCTGAAGCTATATTTGAACTCAGGCCTTCCTGATTCCAGGTCCAGTGCTCTCTCTAGGAGACTTACTAGGAGACTTGACTGGTTAAGACTTGGCTAAGGATAGGGACAGATACTAGATTGGCAATTTCATTAATTTAAGAAAACTTCCAGGTGAGGAAACTCCCTTGACCAGTGCAGATTAGTGTTTTCTCTACAATTTGTGGGTAAAACCACAGTCAGCCCCACAGAAACAACATTATATTTCAATCCACCATTGGGGCCTAGAGCATGGAGAGGTTATGACTTACCCAGGGTCACAAAGGCAGAGTGACTTGAACACACATCTTTACCACTTTGAGGTCGACTCTGTTCATGCCACCATATTGTCTTTTATCTTAATTCTATTGTGAAATTCCATTGGCTGTGCAATTTTATGCAGGGAATATATTCATGTGATTTTTTTTTTCTCAAAGCAGACTTTTCTTGATGGTGCTTCAGCTAAGTAATGGGAGAAAATATCCCTAAAATAAAATTGATTATTCAAACCTAAGATTAAAATGGAATCATTCTCGGAATGTTCTACAAGTCCAAGGAGAAGGTGGTAGTGGAGTAGTCCATGCTTTCCTGAACACCAAAAACATTGTACAATCAGCAAAAGATTAGAATGATTCTTGAAGGCGGGATCGTCTTGCTTTTGTACTTGTAAACTCAGCATTTAGGCCTGTTTAAGAAGTAGCCAGGGGATGGCCCCCTTTAATGAGGCAAAGAAAAAGAAAGACTTCAGGCTGAGAGGGAAACAGTAACAGCTACTACTGATGATCACTCAAGCCAGGAGGGTCCAGAGGAGAGCCTTAGGCAGGGGCCTAGTATCCTCCACAGAGTGGAGTAGGTTTAAGGTTTTGGGAAGGGGAGGGAAGTGGAGGTGAAGGGAGGGGAGGATAGGGGAGGAGAGGAAAGGAATCTAGCCAATAAAACTCAAGTTAATGGGGCATCTTCTGGCCATCCAAATTTACATTCTTTTGGAGAGGAAAAGGAAGGGGAGGGGGAGACAGACAGCAGAGGAAGAGCTGGGTTACCCAGCTAGTGGAGTCTGCTCTCAGAGTCTACTCACAGATTATTGTGTTCATCCTTCGTTGCCAAAGAAGACCATGCCATCAGAGAAATGATGACATGACTTGCACTAGGCCCCTGCCTAAGGGCTTCATTCATTCAGAGAGGAGTACATCAGCATACTATATAGTAGAAGGAGTTAAAGGACCTGGGTTCAAATACTTCTGTCCCCTATACCTTAGAGGGTGCCCCCTACAACATTGAACTCCTGTTCTGGAGTCAAAGGAACTGAGTTGAATCCTAGAGGAGCATGACTTCAAAAAGAAATCAGGCTTTTGTCGTACCCTCTTGCTCATTTCCCTGCCTGAGTTTTCTCCAAGAAAATCTCTCATTTATATGGCCTATGTCTAGGGTCTTCCAAAAAGTGAGTTAACAAGACACCTTCTGGAAAGCTTTTCACTATTCAAGGTAGTAAATAGCAGGTATAGGACAGCTCTTTATTTCTCTGCCACAAGAGAACTACTTAACACACACATATACACAAACTCATAAGCCCATGAAGGCAAATACTTGAAATATTAAACAATAACCCATCTCGGCTATTCTGAGAGATAAAAACTCCCAGAAGACATGAGGGCCTGTTGAACAGATATTTCATTTACCTCTCTGAACTATGCTCCCTGTATATCTCACCAGTCTGGATTTCCAAGTAAGCCAAGGCATGACTTGGACTTCAGGGCTTCAACTGTAGAATCATCTTGTGGTATTTTTTTCATGTCTGAGGAATGTTACAGTTGCATGAATCACTTCCCACTGACAAAAAGCACTCTCAAGTTCATAAATGACCTGCCAAGGCTAGAAACATCCATCTCTGGATCACTGCTCAGTCACCTGTGCTCTGAGTAAACAGAACATGGAAAGCAAGAAAAACCACAGAACAGAAGAAATAGTCACAGACTTGAGCTCTGGTCCTTGCTGGACTCTCCTTTTCTTGCTGCCATAACTGAGGAGTGAGGGGAGAGAAATTCCGTCTTGCTACCATGCTGGAATTCCAAAGGATACCTGAATCCCAAGCAACATATTCCAAAAAGAGTAGAAAGGAGACATAGTTGTTTCTCTGTGGAGTGGGCTCTTCAAGCTTCAATATAATCCCACAGTCATGAGAATTAAAATCTTCAGTATAATCCCACAGTCATGGGAATTAAAAAAGGGCTATCCCAAAGTGCAAGTCTTTCAGCACTGACTCAGAATGCACATCTCTACCCAGGGAGTCAGGGCTATCCCAAAGTGCAAGTCTTTCAGCACTGACTCAGAATGCACATCTCTACCCAGGGAGTCAGAGATGACAAGCTCAGTTCCCTTAGAAATACCCTAGTAAGCAACTCAGGGTCTGCTCATCCCTATTATACTTACTTGCTATGAACTTGGGGCAAATCAACTGCCCCGTGCCTCAGTTTCTTCATCTACAAAAGGAAAGGATTGGATTAAATGACTCTTCTTCCCCAAGATTAAATCAATAATCTTGTAGTTGTAATAAACTATCATGCCAATAATTGTGAATTCTCTTTCATAGTTTTGCTTTCAGTTACCTTTACCCCATACCCTAAATGAACAGATGACAGAAGAGACAGGAAGCACTAACTCATCCTTTCTTTGCTGTGAAAAGCTTTGTTTCGTTTTCTTCAAGGAAGCTGGGCCACCCTTTGCTCCACTCTGGTCCATTTCCTTCCCCAACTTAAGCTTACAATTGCCAAAAGATTGAGAATCAGGGTATCTTTTCAGAAAACATGATTTATCTGAAAGCCTGTGTGAAATTAAGTTCTGTCAGCTACAATGAACTCTGATCACTGCCTGGGGAGAAGGGGATAGAGAAAAAGAACTATTTTATTAAATGTAATACCCATAAAAACCTTTTTTGTTGTTGTTGTAACAGAAGTTCATACATCTCCAATTCCTTTTTTGTTTATTGAACTGTTAGTGTCTATGGAGTAAAAACATAGTAAAAAGTATCCTTTCCCCCTTTCAATATCCAGTTTTTACATTGCCTTTCTGATTAGAATGTTAGTTTCTTGAGGTCAGGGGCTTGTCTTGCTTGTATTTCTATAAACCGTACTTAGCATGGTGTCTGGAATGGTAATGCTTAATAGAGTTTCTCTCTCTCTTTCTCTCTCTCTCTCTCTCTCTCTCTCTCTCTCTCTCTCCCTCTCTCTTGAGAGAATCTGTCTCTGTGTGTATCTCTGTGTGTCTTTCTTTATGTATTTTTCTCTATGTCTGTCCTTCAAATAGAAAAATAACAAAGGGGAGTCCATTTTTATTTCTAATGCATGAATTTACTTTATTGAATTATTAAAAGATCAGTTTACACAGATATATTGTAGGTATTTCTTGGGAATTTATGGTTTGGGGGTTGGTTTGGTTTGTTTGGCAGCCTGATTGGAATAGAAAAAAATCTTAATCCAATACATAATTTCTCCTTAAAAAATTTTCTTCACTTTATAATTCTCTTTATTTTCCCATGGTAAAACTCTGCCATTTCTCTCAATCCCTATCACTGCATCCATAAGCTTTTCTTAAGGACCTGCTATGTGGCCAGTTCTCTACCAGGCCCTGAAGATACAAAAACAGAAATGAAACCATTTGATCATCAAGAAACTTCTATCCTATCTAGAAAAATTCTGTCTGTTCTTCCTCTCCACCCAGCTCCCTCCCATTGCTTTCCCTCTTTTTCTCTCATCCTTTAATCACTTCTGCTGCTTATTTCTGCTAATTCTTGCTAATACCAGCTGAGCAATGAACCATGTTGTCTGTGGTTTTTCTGTTTGCTGGCCTCTGTGGAGGATTTCCTTTCTCTTACCAGCACTTCTCACTTACAGTAAATTTTTCTTTCCTAGGTTTAGAACTCTCTCCTCTATTGAGTTTTCTTCTTTCCTGAAGCTTTCTCTTTAGCTCTCATTCTTGTGTCCCAAGCTTTGCACCTTCATTCTTAATCTGATGAACATTCTTAGTGACAAGGTTTACAGTTTTATTTTCCTTAAGCCTTACTGTCTTCTGCTGTTGAGGAAAGGATAGAGGAAAGAATAAAGAACAAGAGAAAGATGGAAAGAATAGCCAAAGGAAAAAAGTGGGAACGAGAGAAGGGAGGATTGAGGAAGGAAGAAAAACAGTCAGGGATTGAGGTGATAAATTCTGAAATGAAAATTCCTCATTGTACATTGTAGGGCCAAAGAGGTGCTGTGGGTCGTCAGATTCAGAAATCACTCAGACAGCTGTATATCTGTCACAGTTGAAGGCGCCAGGCCCCATGGCACCAATATATCCCCCTCCTTCCCTCCTTTAAAGCTCCATCTCTCTAGGGAACCAGAGGGATGGGGGAAGAAAGACCTAGGCTGGAATTATATCTCATGGAGGAATGGAATGGTTGGTGTGGGTTACACAGAAACCCCTAATTTGAAAAAATGAGCCATTTATATTAGCATCAGAGAACTCACTATAATTAGGCTGTGTCATCCAAAACAAAAAAGAAAAATAGGATCGTAGACTTAAGAATTGAAAGGGACCTCAAAGTCCCTTACTTTATCCATTCACTTTATCCAGTTCTTTCATTTTACAGATGAGGAAACTGAGGCCCAAAGATGTAAAGCTACCTCGAATCATAGATCTAGGGCTAGAAGAGACTTCAGAGGCAGACCATCTAATCCAACTCCCTCCCCCTCCCTCTCCCTATTTTACAGATGAGGAAATTGAGACTTATGGAGGTTAGGTGATTTTTTCTAAGGCATAATTAGAGGGACCTCAGAGATTAGCTAGTCCAAGCACCTCATTTTGCAGAATGTGCTTTGGTTACAGATGACCCATGAGATTCCTAATGAAGGACAAGAAAGATGAGTGAATGAATGAATGAAGGTATGTTTTTAAATTTAGTGAAAATGAAAATGATTAGAATACTCTCAGCAGTTTCTTCTGATGCTTTAGTCCCTAAGGTCTCTTATTAAACTGAATGGCCCAAAGGAAGCAAAGAGCAATCAGACCTTTAGATGAATGTTGGATCCTTGGTTTTGTGTTGATGAATTACCATTACTATGGGAATGCTGCCTTTGTATTTCTTCATCTAAGAGAAATTTGGAGAAATGGGGCCAAAAGGAAACACAGGATGCAAAGCAGGCATTCCGTCCTTGGCAGAGACCCAGGATGACTCAGAACAGCCCAGTGACCATAGGATGAGATGCTTTGAGCTTCCAAAACCCCCAGCTCTGTGGTTTAGTCCATCCAATTTGACCCACACATGGGTCAAAGCATGGTAGGAAAGCACCCTGTATGTGGAATCAGAGGGCTGAGTTCTTATCCAAACTGCTTTACTCAACTACCTATGTAGTCATGGGCAGATCACTTCTCTCAGTTTCCTCATCCTGCAGAAGAATGTGGATGAGACAGATGAACTCCAAGGCCCCTTCCAGTCTTGAAGTCTATGACCTTTAAGTCTCAAAAAAAGTTAGTGATTTAACCCTCACACTGCCACTGATTTTCTGGTCTTGATATCTTGGGCAGAGATTCCCTCATTTAATAGAATTTTTAACTTATAGTTTTAGTCATGGATATGAATCCATTTCTTCATAGAACATGAAATCTTAAATTTCATGGATTTTTAGACTTTATATCATATGTTATACAACTGTACCTGATTCATAGATTTAGAGCTAAAAGGAAACCCAAAAGCCAAAGAGTCCAACCCCTTCATTTTACAGATGAGGGATATAGAGAGCTCAAGTGATTTGCCCATAGCTACACCAGTAGTATACATAGTAGATTTGGGATCAATCAACTGATGAATATTTATTAAGCGCTTACTATGCACCAGGTCTCTATGCTAACTGCGGGGGATACAAAAAGAGGCAAAAGACAGTATTTGCCCTCAAGAAACTTACAGTCAAACTCAGGGTCTCTAATTCCAAACCAACTACCCTTTCCAATGTACCACATGGTGAAATTTTGGCCTAGCTACTGTTGGACAATGATAATATTCACTAGTGTATGGTGGGGGTTAAGGGAGAACGGGAGAGGGGAAATAATCCAAAGAGCTGTAAATTGGCATTGAAGAAATTTTTAGGGTCTAGGGAAATAATGACACTGATTTATTAAAGATTTATTATGTACAGAGCACTATGCTAGTATACAAGATACAGCATGGAGTAGTAGAGTCCCTCATCTTAAACCTAGCTAGAAATCTTGTGCCAGTTACTTAATAGCTGTAGGACCCTCTGAATCTCAATTGCCATATAACAATGTGACCTATGTCATGAAGTTACTTTGAGGCTCAAATGAGATAATGCAGGTAAATTGCTTTGCAAATATTAAAGGTCTTATTAATGAAAATTATCATTCATTTACTGTTTATCCATTTCAGTCCTGTCTGACTTTTCATTTCTCCACTTCTGGTTTTCTTGGCAAAGATGCTGGAATGGTTTGCCTGTTTCTTCTCCATCTCATTTTACAGATGAGGAAACTGAAGCAAATAGGGTTAAGTGACTTACCCAGGCTCACACAGCTGAGAAGTGTCTGCAGCCAGATTTGAACTCAGGTTTTCCTGACTCTAAGGCCAGTGCTGTAACACCTTTGTTATTCATACTTCAACAGATCTATGACTAAATACTCCTTTCCACCCTACAGAATTCCACTCATCCAAGTCTTCTCAATCTCCATGACTCTTTAAATTCAAATTCCCCATCTACATGGCACTGACCACCTATTAGTGGGCATAGAGAATAGGGAGTAAGATGGGAGTGGGAAGTAGCAACACATGTAAATCACTTTGTTGATAAAAATACATAATACATGTACAAAAGAAGGACAAGAGAAGTGTTCTATAAAGTTTATATGGAGAAGGACCATTCCTGATTGAAGGATCAGTTGCCAAGTATTTATTAATCACCTACTCTGCACCAGGCAATGTGCTGAAAAATATTGAGAAGGTAGTATTGGGTCTAGATTTTAAAGGAAAGGTGAAATTATAAAAGGAATAGAAGGAGGAAAGGTATTTCAGGCACAGAGAATTGCAAAAGAGACAGACTGAGAATCAGAACGGAGTAATTATGTATATAGCCGAGGGGGAAAGGAAGAGTCCAGTTTGACTGGAGGAATGGGGAGAAAGAAGAGGAGGAAAGAGTGTGACCACAGAGACAAGAACTACCAGCCGAAGGAGCTCTTTTAAGTTCCTCAAAAGCATTTCTGTTATCAGAGCCAGCCTGCTTTTCTTTGTATCCCTAGCACTTAGCACATAGTAAATGTTTAATAAATGCTTGCTAATTTTAGTTGACTTGCTTTTAGGAACTGATTGAGGATGCAATGTCAATGGTATCCCTTGCACGGCCATATGTACTGATCATCAATCAGCGTGATGTAGTTGAAAGAAAAGACGTGGCCTTGGATCCCAACTTTGCCATTTATTACCTACGTGATTCTGGACAAGTCACTTATAGGCCTAGGTTTCCTCATTTGGGATAACCTCCAAGGACCCTTACAGATCTAAATCTATGATCCATTTGCTAAATGTTGCCCGTGGTCTAGGCTCTGTTCTTGGCCCTGAAAATTCAAGGACAAAAATGAAGCAATCTTTACCCCTGTTGTAAAGGAGAACACAATATATACACATACGAGCATCCTGAATAGTTACAAAATAAATACATGGTAATTTGGGGAACCAGGTATGCTAGCATCTGGGGTTGAGACAGACGCAGGAAAAGTCTCATGAAGACTATTGAGCTGAGTCCTGAAGGAGGTACTGGGGAGTTATTGGACATTGGTAATGGCCAGTTATATGGTATAATGTAGATTAAGAGCAGGAGGTATGCTCACTATAGGCAAGATGGTAGGGCACTGATGGAGACACCAAGCCTAATGACCAGGTGTCTTACAGAAAAGATTAAAGTTGAGAATATTAGCTACCTGGAAGGCCTCTGCTCTGTGTCCTAAGGAGCTTGGCACATGGGACAAAGAATCTCCCACTGGAAATGAAATGCCTTCTGCCCAGCACTATATAAAGTAACAGACAGGACACTCCATAAAGAAAAAAAAAATGCAAGAAAAGTTTTTTCTCCTTCTCCTCCCCCCAATCCCATCACCCCACCTCAGGCCTGGCAAGAGAAGCAATTTTGCTTTTCTCAAAAAGGTAGTTTTCATAAGGAAAACTTGATTAACCTCTATTTCCTTCTTGTAATCACATTCTTTTTTTATTTTTTCTCCCATTAACAGACGACCTAATACACTGAATGAAAAGAGTTCTACTTTGAAAAAGGAAATAGGACACTGCCTCATCATGTGAGTGGCAGCAGGGACTGTGCCCAACATAGCAGTGCCTTCAAACTGCAAGACAGATCTCGAGAATAATTACCAAGTCTATGAGTTCTGCCCTTTGCCCACTGCCCTTTTCCCAGTAATGATAGAAGTTTTTCAGATCACCCCTCTTCAAGTGAATTTTGAACAGTGACAGAGGCTGAATGAATGACAATTTGCTGTAGATTCTGTAAAAAAATAATTGGTAAGATCCAGGTGGAACCAGATGTCCTCTGAGGTCCCTGCCAGTTCCAAGAGTGTATGGAGTTTGTCACATTTACAGAACATCTGAAAAGCAATGTGATGTAATGGGAAAAACACTGTATTTGTTTCAACCCTGGCTCTGGTATTCGTTACATGTGTGACCTTGGGCAAATAAATCACCTAACTTCTCAGCCTCAGTTTCCTTGTCTGAAAAATAAGGGAGCTGGCTCAGAAGACCACCTGCCTGCCTTCTAGCTATAAATCCATCATCTATGAGGATGCAAAAGAAAGAGAAAGGTTTAGTAACAGTAAAATAGTATAAATCTTCAAACGCCATTAGAAAACCTTCTTTTAACAAATGATTAAGCTAAGCAAGCTACAGCTGAGTGAGAATAAGCTTCTTGGGGAGGAAGGAGGAGTGAGTGTATATGGTGCATGCATAAAAATGCAATTATGTAGAAAATATGGGGAAATGAGCCTGCTGTTCTTAATCTTTCATAAAACCACAGAGTTTTGTTTTGTTTTGTTTTCTTTGAGCTAGGCAGTTACAGTCCTAGGTATTCTAGTCTAAGTGTGTTTGTCCTTCGTTGCCAAAGAAGACCATGCCATCAGAGAAATGATGACATGACTTCACTTGACTTTGTTTTGAGTGAGGGAGGGCTGTGCAAGTCATCAACCTCACTTCTCCTCCTGAGCCATCTGGGTCCAGTGACCAGATATTCATCAGGATGACTAGAGATGACCCAGGATAAGGCAATTGGGATGAAGTGACTTGCCCAAGGTCACACAGCTGGTGAGTGTCAAGTGTCTGAGATGAGATTTGAACTCAGGTCCTCCTGACTCCTGTACTGGTGCTGCAGCCACTGCACCACCTAACTGCTCCAATTCTAGTCTAAATTCCTCATTTGAAAGATGAGAACACTAAAGATCAGAGAGGTACAATGATTTGCCCAAAGTCACATAGCAAGGCTCGTTTTCTGCATCCCAGGGGTGAGTTACCTGCAGACTTAAAGCCACATGTGGCCTTCTGGGTCTTTGGGTGCAGCCAAAAATTTGACTGAGTCCAAATTTTACAGAACAAATCCCTTTATTAAAGGAGATTTCTTCTGTGAAGTTTGGATTCAATCAAGGGGCCACATATGGCCTTGAGGATACAGGTTCCCCACCCCTGACTGCTAGCCCATTATTGCAAACCCATTTTACCCCCTTCCTTAGTTTCCTCCTTTGTAAAATGGGAGGATTGGGCTTCCAACCTCAGATCTGTGATCCTGTGAGGCTATGGATACTTTTCTTCCATAGATGGTGGCTCTAATTAGAAGACCAAGGGGAAATCCTTTCATCAATCACTTAGATTCAGAATATGCGAGATTTTGGCACCCCAGACCCTTGATAGAGACTATTGGGAGTAGATAGTTATTGGAAGGCATATAAGTAACAATAATAATAGTGAAAGGATAGTACTAATTATAATGTAACCTTTCCTGCCATTTCTTTCTCTGTCTAAATTCACACACACATACACACAAAATCACATACACACACACAAACTCACACACACACACGTATGCATGCAAATACTAAGGTTTTGCCCCAAATGTGTTGGACTCAAAAATCAAAACTTTATGTATGGAAGAAAATCCTTACATGGAGCAGAGGACTCTGGGACTTTAAGTAAGTCCCACTTCAGTGAGAGGCTATGAAAAGAACAGTAACTTTGAGGTTGGTGGGACTTAGTTCAATGCCTACCTCTGTCATTCCCTGTGTGATTTCGGGTAAATTATTACACCTCTTCGACCTCTATTCCCACATCTATATGTAGCTGTGCTCTGGAATCGCTCTCCCAGAATGAGCTTGAGTACTTGCTTCCCTCAGGATTCTAAGAGTACCCTGAATACAGAGATGACTTTCTCAAATGATATTGGATCAAATCCCCAATCTGGTGTGTTTCCCTACTGTTAATCCCCAGTGATTTGTGCCCCAATTCTAATTTAACCAATTAACATGAATTCATTCTCTCCAGGAATATTTTTTGAAGATATCGTAAGGACAGAAGTATAAGCATTTCCTCCTAATATCTGAGAACACACTCTCCCTCATACCACCTTGAGTCAAGAAGATGCCTCTTTCTGAGTTCAAATCTAGTCTCAGATACTCGCTAGCTCTGCAACCTTGGGCAAGTCACTTAATGCTGTTTGCCTCAGTTTCCTTATTTGTAAAATGAACTGAAGAAAGAAATGACAAATCATTCTATGCCAAGACACTCCCAAATAGAGTCATGGAGATTTGAAAATAACTGAAATGACTAAACAACACAATTACTACCATATCACCAGATAATGCTGTAAAACTCTAAAGTATTTTTGGAACAAGATGACTTTGCTAGAGATAGTCAGTATAGAGTACTGGAAGCCAGAGCACTTGAAATCTCAGTTTGACCAATTATGATCTAGCCTTTGGTGAGTCATTTTATCTCTCTAGGTCTCAGTTTTTTTACCTATAAAATGAGCTGGAGAAGGAAATGACAAACCACTCCAGTATCTGTGCCAAGAAAACCCATGGAGTAACACAATCAGACATGACTGCAAAACGACAAAAATTGGAGACTAGCTGCGCAGATATGAATGTCCTCCATCACGATGGTGCTGTTAAAAATACTGAAACTGATGATTTCAAAGAAACCTGGTAAGACCACTATGAACTGATGCAGAATGAAGCACAAGCCATGACAATTTATGCAACCCTAGAAATAAAAATAATCCTGAAATCTCAGGATTTCTGATCAATACAATGACCAATTGGGATTCTGTAGGACTGAAGGTAAAATGCTATCCACCTCTTGATAGAGAGGTTGATAGTCTCAAGGTAAAATATAAAAGATACATTTTTGGATACAGCCAATGAGGGATTATTTTCCTCTTTTAATTATGCATGTTTATTATAAGGGAAAAGATATCTCTGCAGATGTCTTATATCTCCAGGCTTAAACACACATCCCACAGTCTTAGTTGCTTGATTGATGTGTCCTTGTTTGCTTTTTCTCTATGACAGAACTGCTGATTGGATACATGGGACCATTTAAAAATATACAGGTTCCCACAGCTTAGTGGGAAATCATGACGTTTAAATAGTAACCAAAATTAGGCTGGAACAAGAGCCCTGGAGTCAGAGGATCTATGTTCAGATATGCCACTCTCTCCCCTCCACCCCCTTTACATTGATATTATCCTTCCCCATTAGAATATAAGCTCCTTGAGGGCAGACCATTTAGATTGCTTGTACTTGTTATATCCAGCTTGGCACAGTGCCTATTAAATGCTTTAAATTGTCTCCTCTCTTCTTGCTCTGTAACAGTCTCTGTCTCTCCCACACAAATATACACACATTTATATCTGCAGTGCCTTGAACACATGTTTCTATCTCAAAGAGTTGACTGAGACAAAAAATAATATTAAATGGTGATTTTAGGGTTATCCATCAGTAAGATCAAATGAAGATCAAATCTGCTCAGGAATTTATACCTTTAGACATCTGTCATCAGCACTTTGTGATTAAGTGATCTTGCACATAGTAGGTTATGATAAATTGAATTAAATAGAATTTGATAGATATTAACACTTCCTATGTGAAATGTTACATATAATTTGCTTACTGAAAAATCAAACAAAATCCTTCCGTATCCTCTAGTTCTGGTTAATTGTGACTGGATGTTTTTACATGTGTAATAGGAGAGAAGCAGTTTTGTAAATGTGAACTTAGATTTTACCATTTAAGAATCCTGAGCAATTGAGAAAACTTGACAATATGTGTACATAAAATTAGAGATAAAAATAATATTTAAAAAGTATGGGGTTGGAAATTTTTTCACATTTTAGAACCACAGAATTGTGAGGTATTTGGGTTTTGTTTTGTTTCTTTTCAGTACAATTACTGTACTTGAACAAGAATCTTGTCTACTGAATCCTGGAAATGTGATTTGCCATTTGCTGCTTGAATATTATAAAAAATTATCCTGGTGGGTAGCCCCCACCTCTCACCTCAGTGGAAAGGGTTAATGTAGGGGGAATGGAACCACTCTTCTTCTAGGATATGCTCAGCTTTGGCGTCCCTTGAATCTTGTCTAGCAGATCAAAGATGGAGGCCTTGGTGGGTTTGAAACCGTCAACCAGCAACTCCTTGAGAGTGGCCTCCCACCCTACTTCCCCCAAGACCTCAGAGTAATAGCAATATTTGAGGGGGGCTCCTGCTGCCTGAGTCTGGTGCTCCCCAGGGGGAGCTTCAAGCCCCTCCTTGGGGACTTTCTTCCTGGTCCCCCTTGAGTTTCTGTTTGAAGACTTTTTATTGTTATTAAGCTGAGGGACTTTTTGTGTTTTTATATTTGATGGCCCCTTGAATAAAGCTGGGGGGAGGGAGGGGGAAAAGGAGAGACAATACAAGGAAAGGAAACTAGAAGGAGAAGGAACACTGGTGGGAGGAAACTGTTAAATGGCACCTGGTCAGCAGTTGTGGAGTAGAGACCAGGCAAAGCTGCTGGTAGAAAATGAGGAGTTGGCTGGAAAGTTCAAAACCTTCTACAAAGGAAGGCTGTGGGAGGAGTTTTTTGCTCCACCCTCTAACCCTCTAATCAGATAGAGAGAGACAACTAAGAGTACTAAGAAGGTATTGAGTATAAAAGCTGAGTTATGAAAAAGCTGAGCCATGTCGATGAGATTTCAGAGGATGAACTTGTACAAACAGTCCTTACTCTCAAAGAGTTGACTCTCTGAGGGAGAATGAATGCACATGAAAGAAAGGTTTTGCTGTTGTTGTTCAGTGTTTCAATGATATCTGACTCTTCATGACCCCATTTAGGATTTTCTTGTCAAAGACACTGAAATGGTTTACCATTTTCTTCTCCAGTTTATTTTACAGATGAGGAAATTGAGGCAGATTGGATTAAGTGACTTGCTCAGGGTCACAAAGATAGCAAGTGTATGAAGCTAGATTTGAGCTCATGAAAATGAGTCTTCCTGATTCCAGGTCTGACAATCTATCCACTGTGTCATTTAGCTGCTCTAAAGAAAATTTAGTTGTAGACAAAAGGAAAGACCTGGAAGCCCTAAACTTTCTGCAGTGGGGCAAATGGCAAGACTAGGAGTCCTTAAGGGTCTGAAGAGGGTAGCAGCTCGGCAGATGACAAGAACCAGAGGACCTTAGGAGACTGGATGCCAGATTGAGCTGGAAAAGCAAATGGGAGGCCCCAGTTGTGACTATAGTGGTGGCAGGTCTTCCCCTGCCTGAGTGTAGAATGGATTGGAGATGGGGGAAAGATTGGAGGGAGAGGGATAGTAAAGGAATCCCTTAGTTCTAACTTATGGGAAGGTAATATTTTTACTTTTATCTGTGTAGTGTTTACAATATAGTAAGTGCATAAGAGTTAATTGATGGTTGAATATCATAGAACTTTTCAATCTGGAAAAGTCCTTAGAGATTACCTAGTCCCTTCCATAAGGGGAAAATGGAAGGACTCTTTTTTCTTTTTTTTTTTTTTCAAGTTAACGAAACCAAGTCCCAAAGACTTGAAATGACTTCCCCAAGGTTACACAGCTAGCTAATGAAAGAACTGAAAACCCAACTGAGATTTCATAACTCTTGGCCATCACTCTTTCCAACATTGAGCTGATTTACCCTGTGGTTTGACCTGACAGCTGGAAGATTCAAGATTTACGTTAAGATTTTGTACCAGTGACCAAGAATGAGAACAGATGGTGGTAATTTACAGTGCTTCGAAGCAGATGTTGGTATCCCACAAATAAACCAACATTTATTGAACAAGTCTGCATTAAAAAACAAAAAAACCAGTGTGGTTCTGAATGAAATGGTGCATAGAAAAAATAAAATGTTTCTTTGGTAAACACAATTAAAAGTAACTGGCAAAAGCAAATAAAAATAATTGAAAATAATATGTTATAGCTCTAGCTAAATAGATTACAATGCAAAATAAGGTAGAGGAATGTGAGTTACAAGGCTGGAGAAACAGCTGACACATAGGTTACTTTAAGTACATTATTTCATTGGAGTTTTCCAATAATGTGCTACAAGTATTATTGTCCCTATTTTACAGATTAGAAAACTGAGTGCAGAGAGGTTAAGATACTTGTCCACTATCACACAACTAAAAAATGTCCAATCATAAGATCATTGCTTATGACTGGAAGGTACCTTAGGGATTATCTTGTCAGATCTTCTCATTTTACATACGAAGAAACCAATGTCCAGAGAAAGGAAGTGATGTGACCAGGCTCACAAAGATTAATAAAGGGTAGGATTGTGGTATTTGAACCCAGCTCTCCTAACTCCAAATCCGGTGCTCTTTCTACTACTTTACAGATTTAACTCAGATCTCAACACTGTCTCTTGGTGAAATTCTTAAAACTATTCAATGTCTCCATTGTCTGTGCTACAACTTCTCCAGTTTATGCTCTTAGTCTCAGAAACAGTTTTCAAAAATCATTCAGGTTGCTGAAATTCTATTCAGTCACAACCTTTCCCTCATTATCATTCCTTTCTTCCTTACTGCTTCCATATAGTGAGATGAGAAACTGTATCGCAGTTCCCAAATAATAATGATAATAAGGTAAATAATAGCTAACATTGCTATAGCACTTCATGGTTTGCAAAACACTTTTCATGCATTCTCTCATTTGATCATCCCAGTGATCCTGTGAGGCAGGGGCTATTATTACCCCCTCCTTTTTCTTTTTTTTACAGATCAGGAAACTGAGACTTAGAGAGATTAAGTAACTTATTTGTGTTCACTTGGATAGTAAGCATCAGAGATTGAATTCAAACCCATATCCCCATAATCTCAGTGATTCAACATCCAACTGAGATTTTTTTTCTTTATCCATCTCTTGACAATATCTGTAGCAAAATGTCTGGATACTCAAATGAAGTAAGCGTATTTAAAGTACCCACATGTCAGCTCTTCCTCCAGTCTTATTTCTAATATTTCACCACCTTGTTTTGTGGTGTAGCTAGAGTTATAAAACATTCATATCAATTATTCTTATTTCCATTTATCATCTCCTGCTAGTATATAAGCTAAGCTAAGCATCTGTGGCTTCATCCTGCAAGATCACTTTGGCACTGTAACTCACGCCATCTGCAGACCCTCTTCCCCTTGAGTCTTTTCCTCCCTCTAATTGGTAGACAGACAAATCTCCCAGAACCTTCATTTAAAGAGGTACCTCTTCTTTCCAGCCTGGCTATACTCCTCTAGACTTCCTCATGCCCTGAACTAGTACCTTCTTACCCTCTTCTCTTCTTAATTTTGTATGTTGTCTTCCCCATTAGATTATAAACTCCTTGAGGGCAGGAGCTTTCACTTTTATTTGTATCCCCACTGCTTATCACAATGCCTGGCACAATAGTAGACACTTGATAAATGTTCCTTGATTGGTCTTGACTGATCTCAGAAGCCATGTATGTGACACATTTGCCACCCTGATGTCAGAGTTCCTTCCTCTCATTGAGGACTTTAATCCCTATTGACTTATATGGAAAACCACTGGACCTGGGATGAGGAGGCCAGAATTTGAGTCCTGGCCTTGCCATGTACCAATTTAGTTTCCCCACCCAGGTAACCTCAATAAAGTCACAACTCCTCTGAGACTCAGTTTTCTTATCTTTAAAATGAAGGAGTTAACCTGGATCATTTCTAACAGCTATTCTAGTTCTAATTCTATGATCCTATAAATTTGAGTTATGTGATACAGTCAACCTGAGCCTCAGTTTTTTTCTCTGTAAAATGGGGATGATCATATTTATATTGCTTCACAGGATGGCTGTGAGGAAAATGTTCTGAAAAATAGCAAGCACTGTATTAACAAGAGCAATTATTGTCATCCCAGTTACACCATGAAACTCATCATCCTCTGTAATAATTCTGCTTTGGGGATTTGAAAATGGCTCCACTGCTTCTCAGATTACAATCCCTGTTAACAATACTAGTCCATAGTTATGGACTAAGCAAAAGTGAAGAGAAGAGAAAATCAACCTTCCTCCATTCTTTGCAGAGTTGGGGATTATGAGTATCAAAAATTGTCTTTCAATTTTTACCAAGCTAATGTGTTGTCTAATTTTGCTGAAATATTTTTCCATCTTTCTTTTCAATTTTTTTTGTTGTTATTATAATGGATGGCTTTCTAGATAGGAGAAGGAGAGGCATATATTAATAAATGAAGGAAAGGTAAAAAATGAAAGATGGACAACTAGGTGATATAATGGATAGAGTCAGGAAGGCCTGAGTTCAAATCTGGCCTTAGACACTTACTAGCTATGTGACCTTGGGCAAGTAACTTAACCCTGAGTTGTAAAAGGAAATGGCAAACCACTCCAGTATCTTTGCCAAGAAAACCCCAAAATGGGGTCATAGAGAGTCGAACGTGATCAAAACAACTGAATGAAAACAAAAAATTAAAAACGTCTGTGAAATTGGGGGGGGACATACTGATATGGAAAAAGATTGAGGAAAACAATACTAAGGTAGGTAGAACCTCACTCAGAAAACACAAGGGACAATCTTGCTGGAGAAAAGGATGTTGTATCTATAATCATATGAAAAAGTGCTCTAAATCACTATTGATTAGAGAGATGCAAATCAAAACAACTCTGAGATACCACATCACACCTATAAGATTGGCAAACATGACAGAACAAGAAAATGATAAATGCTGGAGAGGATGTGGGAGAGTTGGAACACTAACTCATTGTTGGTGGAGCTGCGAGCGCATCCAACCATTCTGGAGAGCAATTTGGAACTATGCCCAAAGGGCAACAAAAATGTGCATACCCTTTGACCCAGCAATATTGCTACTAGGACTGTATCCCCAAGAGATCATAAAAATGGGAAAGGGTCCCACATGTACAAAAATATTTATAGCAGCACTCTATGTAGTTGCCAAAAACTGGAAGTCAAGGGGATGTCCATCAATTGGGGAATGGCTGAATAAATTATGGTATATGAATGTAATGGAGTACTATTGTGCCATAAGAAATGATGAACAAGAAGACTTCAGAGAGGCCTGGAAGGACTTATATGACCTGATGCTGAGTGAAAGGAGCAGAACCAGGAGAACTTTGTGCACAGCAACGACCACAGTGTGCAAGAGTTTTTTCTGGTAGACTTGGAATTTCGTAATAACACAAGAACTTCTTAAAAAAAAAAAATCCCAATGGTGGTTCTCAAGGCAAAATGCCTTCCACACTCAGAGAAAGAAATATGGAAGTCATTCGCAAAATGTAGCAGATCATGTTTGTGTATGTGTATGTTTTTGTGTATCATGCTTTGATTTGTTATATGATTTCTTTCATTTATTTTAGTCTGACTACATAGCATGACTATAGTGAAAATATACTCAATAGGAAAGTATATGTAGAACCTATACAGAATTGTATGCAGTCGTGGGGAGGGAGGGGGGTAGTGGGGGGTAGGTGTAGGGGGGATAAAATCTCAATTGTATGGCAGTGATTGTTAAACATTAAAAAATAAAAATAAAAAAATAAAAATAAAAAAAAAGAAAAGGATGTTGAAAAAATATTTGGAAGCACATGGACTTTCATACAAACATAAATGTCTATTAAGAAGTTTCTATGAACCTCTGGTCCAGATAATGAGGCAGAAGAGAAAAAAATCTATGAAAAACTAATCAAGTCCTTCTAGATTAAAACCATTTTTAAATGAATACTTGTTTACTTCCCTGCATATTGGTCAATGGGGAGGGCAATGAAAAATGTATTTGAGAGCATGACTCAGGAGCAAAGGGAGAAAATGGTCAAAGGTGTTTAAGTCTTGGATTTGGTTTTTGGTTTTTTTCTATCATACAAAAGCTTCATATCTGCATATCACAAATACTTTCTTCCAAAAGATTGTCAGAGGTCGGTGTATCAACTGCAACTAATTATCTTCAGTCTGATCCCCAACCACCCCCCCCCACACACACACACACACCTTGTGGTTATCATGAGTATTGCTCTGTGAGATTACTGTATCTTCTGGAATGACTTTTTATAAAACCATCCTCCATCTCTTTTACTATGGAGCTCACTTTGCCAAAAGAAGAACATCTTCAGGACTGTCTTCATGAGAATTTCATCTTTCAGAAGATGGAGAGATCAGCAAAGAAATTTCTATGCTGTTTCTAAGTGTCACTAACAGGGAAATACTAGTTACTGGGAACTTAGGGAGAAAGTAATCATGCTCAAATCTGGACTCAAACAGTTACTAGCTGTGTGATCCTGATCAAGTGACTTAATCCCATTTTACCTCAGTTTCCTCATTTATAAAATAAGCTGGAGAAAGAAATGGCAAACCACTCTAGTACCTTCACTAAGAAAACCCAAAAAGAGGTCAGACATGACTGAGATGACTCAACAACAACAACGACAAAAACAATCACTCCTACATAAAGTTTGTGATTGAGAAAGAGAGGAAAGCTGGACATATCTGAAATACATTCTAGATCTGGGTAGAGTAGATTTCAAGGGCTCAGAAAAGAGACAAGAAGGATCCCATTCATTAAATTCATACAAAGGAAATCAATCCACAAGGGATAGAAAATTCTCATGAATGAAATACCAAAGACACAAAAAGGAACTATTTTAACGAGGAGGAAAAAAAGATTCATTTTAAGAGACTGATATGGAAGCACAAGATGCTCATTGGAATCATTAAATGTTTAAAAGATATACATGCATATATATGTATATATACATATATATGCATGTATACATACATGTGTATGTGTGTATACATGTGTGTGTGTATATATATGTATATATATATACATATATATATAAAGCAAATGACAAGGGATGTCTATCAGGGCACGGACTTAGAAGCATATTGTCAGAAGTGGTAAAGCACAAGAAGAGATGGCGCTAACCCAACATATAAAAGGAGCATGGGGGTTTCAGCTATGTTAGAAAGAGGGGGTTCTAGGAAAGGATGAATAGGATGATGATAACATAGAGAATGCAGAGCTGCTTGATTCTTTTCTCCTTCCATTGTATCTACCAAGGACAATGACCTCTGCTTTGGAAATGACCTAATTAAAATGACTAACAGGGATGAGATAAAGATAAGTAATAAAAGAATAAGAGAGCACCTAGCTTCCCTTGGAAAATCCAGGTCAAATGGCCCAGATAAATTATATTTTTGAATACTGAAAGAACTGGTTGATGTGATTACTGAGACATTGACAGGGATATCTGAAAGATGATCAAAAAGGGAAAAGATTCAAAGAACTAGAGAAGGACATACATTATCCTGATTTCCAAAGAAATAAAGAGCATAAGGTCTGTCAACTAGAGGCCAGTGAACTTGACTTTGATCTCCAAGAAATCCTAGAATAAATCACTAAAGGAATGGTTAATGAACTTCTAGAAGAAAGTGGTGATCCTATAAAGTCAGCATGGCTTCATCAAGAAGATGTCATTGCCCTACCATTTCCATTTCTTTTTTTTCATAAGATTCTTCAACTTACAGCTCAGGGGAATGCTATAAATATAACTTAGCTAGATTAGAACAAAGCATTTGATTAAATGCCATATACTATTACAATAGAAAAGATTAATATATGTGGCCTAGATGATAGAGGTGATGCAGTGAGTAGAATGCTGGGCCTGAAGTCAGAAAGTTTCATCTTTGTGTATTCAAATCTGGTTTCAGACACTTACTAGCTGTGTCACCCTGGGCAAGTCTCTTAACCCTGTTTGCCTCAGTTTCCTCATCTGTAAAATGAGCTGAAGAAAAAATGGAAAACCAGGCCAGTATCTTTGCCATGAAAATGGGGTCATGAAGAGTCAGTTGTGACCTGAAAACAACTAAATAGCAACAAGATGATGATAATAGGTAGATTTGGAACTGATTGAAAACTGGTCTCAAAGCATAGTTATTGACGGTTCAGTATCAGCTTAGCATTGGAGTGCCTCAGAGATTTGAGTTAGACTCTGTTCAGTTTAACATTTTTATCAATGACTTGAATAAAGCTATCAATTGCATGCATATCAAATAGGAAGATGACATAAAACTGGAATGGGTAAGTAACATAGTAGATAACAGAATCCAAAAAGATCAGGATGTATCTGAGCACTGGGCTAAATTTAATATAATATATTCAATATATGGTCTTTTTACCGTTATTTTTGTCTAGTCTGTTCAGTTATGTCTGGCTCTCCATAACTTCATCTGGGATTTTTTTTTGGCAAATACACAAGAGTAGTTTGCCATTTCCTTCTCCAGCTCACTTTACAGATGAGAAAACTGAGTCAAAATAAGGTTAAGTGCCTTGCCCAGGGTCACACGGCTAGTGTCTGAGGCCAGATTTGAACTCACAAAGATGAGTCTTTCTGACTCCAGCCCTGGCATTCTATCCACTGTGCCATCTAGCTTCCCCATATGGTCTTTTACTTAGGTACAAAAAATCAATTTCATCAGTAAAATATGGTGGAGGGTCATGGTTAGACAGAAGTTTTAAAAAAGTCTGAGGATTTTAATCGATAACAAACAACATGGATCAATATTAAGATGAAGCAACCAAAAAAAGCCAATGTGAATTTTGGGCCCCATTAAAAGAAATATCACTTCCAGAAATGAGGAGGCAAAAGTCTGCACTCTGCCCTTGTCAGATCACACTTGGAATATTGTGTTCAATTCTGGTCAACACAGTTTAAGAACAAAGAAAATTGATAAGCTCAAGAATTTCCAGAGAATGGTAAGCAACATGGTAAAGTATCATGAGTTCCTGTCATTAGTACTGATTGAAGGAAGTAGTCATGTTTGAACTGGAGAGGAAGAGCCTGGGGGAGTGGAGGGATAGCTCTCTTTAAGTATTTGAAGGACTGCCTTTTGAAGGAGGGACTAAACGTGTAGCATTTAGCCTAGTACGAAGAGCCAGGAGCAATGAATACAAGTTACAAAGAGCCCACTTAGGTTTGATGTCATCTTAACAGTTAGAAGTCAAATGGACTGCTTCGAGAGTTGGTGAATTACTATTCCTTAGAGGTCTTCAAGAATATGCTGGGCAACCATTTGTTTGGTATGTTACAGTGATGATTCCTTGTCTAGTTTGGGTTATAGTAGATAGCCCTTGAGCTCCCTTCCACCTCTACAATTTTTTATTTCCCTCAAAGGAGAACTTGTAACCCATCCTTCCATGAGCTGCAATTTCTTTGTAGCTTCTTGTTTCTGCCGTTTTTTGGTAGTGTCCAACTCTTCACGGCTCCATTTGGGGTTTTCTTGGCAAAGACACTGGAGTGGTTTGCCATTTCTTTCTCCAGCTCATTTTGCAGGTAAGGAAACTGAGGCAAACAGGGGTAAGTGAATTACCTAGGGTCATCTACCTAGTAACAGTCTGAGACTGGATTTGAACCAGGATCTTTCTGATTCCAGGTCTCTATCTCCTATACCAACTAAACTGCCCTATTCTTTGTAGCTTAGGGTTCTAGTAACCATCTTGATATGGTTCTATGTCTCCAGTCTTTCAATGAAAGCAATGATTGTGCTTTCATTTCTGTATCCCCAGGGTCTAGCATACTGTGTTGCACATAATAGGCACTTAATAAATTTTTGCTGAATCTAACTGAATTAATATGCCTGATAAGGCCAGCATCATTATATCTCACACACACACACACACACACACACACACACACACACACACTCCTTGAATGATAACAAAAAGTATGTCCCCTAGTGAGTTTCTGTCAAAACATAATTTTCAAAAATTAGGACCAGTCATGAATTAACATAATAGATCATTCAGGAACTCAGGAAATAGGTGATAAGCCTTAAAAAGGCAGGCAACCATCAACCTAGAAATTAACCTCCAATTTCCTAAGAGACACGATAAGTGATGATTGAATAAAGCCAAATGGCCATGAATTTCTCTGGCTCTTATGTCTGTTTATTTTATACCTAATTACCCTTAAAGTGAAGTGTCATATAGTGAGGGGGAAATGACTCTAATGAACTTTTTTAACCAGGAGCCTGTGGACTTTTAAAATATATATGTTTTGATAATTCCATTTCAATACAATTTGCTTCCTCTATGATCCCATGTATTTTATTTTCACTTTTAAAAACATTTTTTGAAAGGGAAAAGGACCCATGTGTACAAAAATATTGATAGCAGTTCTTTGTGATGGCAAAGAATTGGAAATGTAGGGGATGCCCATTAATTGAGGAATGACTGAACAAGTTGTGATATGTGAATGTAATGGAATACTATTGTGTGTTATAAGGAATGATGAGCAGGCAGATTTTGAAAAAATCTGGAAAGACTTACATGAACTAATGCTGAGTGAAGCGAGCAGAGCCAAGAGAACATTGTACACAATAACAGCAACATTGTGCAATGAAAAATACGATAGATTTAGCTCTTCTTGGCAATGCAATGATCTAAGACAATTCCGAAAGACTTATTCATGATGGAAAGTGCCATCCACATCCAGACAAAGAACTATGGAGTCTAAATGCAGATCAAAGCAGACTGTTGTCTTGTTTTTCTTTCTCATGGTTTTTCCCTTTTGTTCTGATTCTTCTTTCAAAATATGACTAAGGTGAAAACATGTTTAATATGATTGTACACATACAGCCTATATCAAATTGCATGCTGTCTTGGGGAAAGAGGGAGAAAAATTTGGAACTCAAAATCATGTAAAAGTGAATATTGAAATCTAAAATAAATAAATAAATAAAATCACTCAGGATTTAAAAAAACAACAATTTTTTTGAAGAGTCACCAGACTGAATGATACAAAAAAAATTTTAGAATCCTTATTCTAGAGCCAGGACACCTGAGTTCAAAACTTGCCTCTATGTAATATAATGAAAAGAAGCTTGAATTCTGAGTCGGTGTACCTAAGTGTCACTCCCTGTCACTTCTTTCACTGTGATCTTGAGCAAGCCCCTTAACTTCCTTGAGTCTCAGTTTCCACAGTTTACAGGTCCTGTAAAATTAGAATAGACCCTTAAGGTCTATTTCATCTCTAAGATCTCTGAGCTGTGGACACAAGATAACATTTAGGAAAGTATTATGCTAAGCAATATTAAAGAGCATCTTGTTATGCAAAGTTTCTAAGCAACACACACACACACACACACACACACACACACACACAATCTTAGAACCCAGAGTTCTACAGGTTCGTGTATCCATTTATTTAAAGCTTATCTCAAACAGAAAAATTGTCAGTATCTTTCACTACTGGCTCATTTTACCATTTATAGCTATGAAGTATTTGGTAACTTTGTATGGGAGTAAATGTGCCATCCTTCTTATACAAAGATGCTGCTGCTGACCGATGATCACCAAAATATGGATAACACTGAAGAAAGAAATTTTGTTTCACTTGTTTGAAAAATCGTTTGCTATCTGTTGTTACAGAGGCCAAGCAGCCTAGTGGAAAGCCATTTTACCACTTGGTTTTCTACTCCTTGCTCTACCACTAATACACTGGACAACTTCGAACTAATGCCTTGATTTCTCTGCATCTCAGTTTTCTCATCTTGAAGAAGGAGGGAGTTAGACCAGATAATATCTTGAGTCCTTTCTACCTATAAAATTCTGTCATTTAAAAAAAATCTCAGTTCAAAAAGTATGTATATTTTTTGCCTATCAGAAAGTGTGTATACCTTTGACCCACTGATAACAATTCACCTTTTATACAGCACTTTTTGGATTGACAAACACATTTTGTTCGTCATAACCAACAAGTGCATGATGGAAGCAGGGTCAATATTTCTACATTTCACAGAGCTTGGAACAGAAGCTCAAAGAGATGAAGTCAATTTTGCAGGTTCAAAGTCTTAGGAAGTATCAGTAAGGTCACACAGTTAGTGTCATGGGAAGCACTTGAACCCAGGGCACCCCTGACTCTAAAATCAATTCTCTTTTAACTTAGATTCCTTTGCTTCCAGACATTGATTTACCATATCTAAAAGCTGTCAAAGCCATTGCCTGCCTTGGACAAATTCTGGCTGTGTGACCCAGGACAACTCACTTAACCTGTCAGTGCCTGCCCAAGCAGTTCCCTAAGAATAGAAGGTACAGGACACTTGCAGGGCTGCATTGCTAGGCTGCCTTATAGAATTCCCTATACCAATTAAATCATAAGTCCAATCCAATATATGAGCATAGTTTGTTGCTCTTGTTGGTTTTTTGTTTTCAAAGAGGACCAATGACATCATGGGTGATATATTGACTTGAGTGTGAATTGGATTTAAGTGAGGCAGAGTTGCTCAAAGTCATCAGTTTCACTCCCTTCCTGAATCATCGAAATCCAAGGGGCAAAACAAAACTCAAGATGACTGGCAATGACATCAACGTCAGACCAAGCTCTTAGCACTCGGAAGCTCTTGCTTCAGCTGCCCTCGTGACCACTAGAACAAATTATTCTCACCCACCCCATTCTGCTGGAGGAAGTCTTCATATGCTTAGGGTAGACTAATTGAGCAACAGGTTTAAGTCTTTCAGTTACCTTCAACTTGATTAAGCCAGTCTGCTGCAATGGTTTTACCAGGGTGTAGCCAGTGAGCATGCTACAATGTCTTGGAGCCACCGATGAGAGTTGAATGAATGAGGTGGGCACCAAATATGGATGAGCATTGCTGAAAAGAACTTGGCAAGCCCTCATGCCAGAGGTGCTAGTCCTCCTGAACACCCCATCCATCCCATGTTTGTATATAGTCTTGGTCTTAAGACTGGCTTTATGCCTCTGGGGAAGTTATTTAACTTCTAGGTGCCCTAGGCAACTCTGAAATTATAAAATGCCCCAGAAGATGCCAACCTGTACTAGCAGAGTTAGTTTCCTACACCAGTGAAATCACTGGTCTCATGAAACATAAATATGTGTGTCTCCTCCCTTTTCAGCTCCCTTTGTGTTTTGCCTTCTCCTATTAGACTATAAGTTTCTTGAGGGCAGGGACTCTATTTCTTTGTATTTGTATGGCCAGTGCTTAGCACAGTTATAGTACATAGTAAGCACTAATAAATGTTTATTGAGTGGTTGTATATGTATGTACTCATATATGCGTACATGTATATACACACATATAAGGGCCCTGAATTGCACATAGAAAATATAGTGGTTTATATAAGTCATACAGTCTTTCCCAGATGCTCAGATACTAAAACAGATAAAAGTAAATGTTAAATTTAGGAAGAATAACTTGTACTTGGTTTAGCCAATTCTTTACAAATCCAAATGCGTATCAAAAGTCATTGAGGTTGTATTATGATCTTTTATTTGCATTCTTGATTAAAAAGGTTTTCTTACAAGCATTCTTGAGAATCATTAAACCACAGAATTTTACCATTTTTTCCTAAACTGTTGGAAGACCTATTCTGACAATGTTATATTTTTCAGTCCAACATCTAATGATTAAGTTCAAAACCGATAAAGGCACGAGTCAACTCAACTTGGCCAAGTGTGCTCCCTTCTCTAAATGCTACAAAGGCATGCTGTTTGCTTAGACTCCTACATTTGGACAATTGAAACAATCTTATAAAATGATAATAAATCTTTGGGCTGACAGAGGAAAGCAAGCCTAGTCCCTTTCTCCAGTTAATCCTTCTAAAGTCTTCGCAGCACATAAGCTTGGGAATGCCAGCAAGGAACTAGGGGGCAGCATAATCATTAGACATCATGTGGTGATGAACAATTCTCTGCTGTGGTTGCTCATTTCCTACTCTGGAGGATCCCACAGAGCATGGCGATACTATCCCCATGCTTGGGGGATTTGTATGCACTGCCCAAAGTCCAGTGGGGTGTCATGAAATCTCCTGCCTTCATTTCATTCATTCTCATCAAAGAAATCATTTGAAGTTTTACTACTTTCCTTTCTATTTTCTCCTTAGTTAGCTAGCCCTGAACCCCACTTGATCCCCCCAGCCCTGGTACAACTGATGTCCCAGCACTAAAGGATATTCACAGTGCATTCTATTTGCCTTTTTTTTTCAACCTGCACTGCTGGTATTTTTAAGAGTTTAAGGATTATCTTCCTGCACAATGCCAACTCTTTGATACATTAGATTCAGGAGGATAGTTTCAGAGGGCAGATGAATTTACAAAAGTCTTTATTTAGGTTCAGATAATAGTAATACTTTGTTCTAATCTATATAAGCACAGTTTCAGCTAACTTCTTTTGTCCTCCCAGGTTCCTCTAGCTTAGGACATGTTTTAGAAAAATGTCTCCATAGGAAGCCTTCTCTGTAACAAACCCTTTCTTTAGGTTGCCTGTCAGCACCTAATTCACTGTCATTTCCTACTGCTCAATGAAAACTTTTGTTATTGGTTTTCTTTCCTAGTTCATACCACAGGAAACCAGATGAAAAGTACCAGCATTCTTTGTACAGAATCACATTATTTCAAATTTGGAAGAGAACTCAGAGGTTGCTTAGTCCAGGCCATTCCTTTGCTACATTCCTGGTAAGAGGTCAACCAGCCTCCACTCAAAAAACTCTAGTGATAGGGAACTGACTACCTCTTGATGCCACCAATTCTACTTTGGGACATTTCTATTCATTGGTAAATTTTTCCTTACACTGAGCTGAAATTTTATGTCACTGTCTTTCACCTAATGCTTGGGTGACAAAAGAAAAAAAATGATGCAGGGTATTTACAGAGTACTGGATTTGAAGTCAATAAGATGTAGGTTCAAATCCTACCTCAGATATTTGCTAGTAACCTTCAGCAAGTCCTATAACTTCCCTCAGCCTCAGTTCGCTCATCTGCAAAACTGGGATGGCAATAACACCTATCTCACAGAGTTGTAAGGATCAAATTGAATAATATATATACATATACATATATGTATATGTATAGATGTGTATGTATATATATTTGCAAACCTTAAAGCATTATGTAGGTGCTAGCTATTATTAGCTATTGTTTCTTCCAGAAACAGCCCAGTTTCTTCAAGCCATCCTCACATGGCAAATAAAATTTCCCTCCTCATCTTGGTATGCCTCCTTTGGACACAATTCATTTTTCAATGTCTTTACTGAACTCTTGTCACCCAAATTGATCATAATGAGGCATAATGAAGACAATAAGAACGGCTGGTATTCATAATACATTCTATGAAAATTATCTACTTTTATCACTGTGAGGTAGATAAACATGAGGAAAGTGAAGCTCTGAAAGGTACATGACTTTGACTAGGGCCACAGAACTAATGTCAGAGGCACATTTCAAACTCAAGACTCTTCTCACTCAAAGTTTAGTATTCTTTTAAATATGGCATCAGCAATAAAGACTACAGAGACCAATTGGTGAATCAACAACCTTTTATTAAGCTCCTGTTTTGTGCCAGGTACTATGCTAAACAGTAGGTTGCAAAGACAAAAGTGAGACAGTCCATGTTCTTAAGGATTTCATACCTTTTCTGATAACTTTGAATTTATTAAAGTAAGGTCGGTTAACTGGAAGTCAAATGACCAGGTGTGGTTGTACATGATTGTGCTTTCTGCCACTCAGAATGGCTGAGGTTAGTGTGTCATTAGGGTTCAAGAGTCCTTAATTGCAATAGGGCTACAACCCAATGGATATTTGTTCTAAGTCTGACACTAATCTGGTAAGCTCCCAGGAGTAGGAGGCCATCCAGCTACATAAGAAGGGAGCTAAACAGCCCAGGGTAGAACAGATCAGAGTTTACATTTGGATCAAGTGTGGAATTGAGCCTGAGTGGATATTATATCTCAGCCTAGGGAAGAGAGGGAGACTTTAACACAATACAAAGCAAAAACAAACAAGCAAACCCTGAAAATCAAATGGGTGATGTTGGAGCAAGAAGGGGAAATGGTCATTTCTAATGTTACTCTAGAAAGATCTAGCACTGGTTCCCTTCCTCTATGTAGAAGAACAATGTTCCATGTTAGGAATAGAGTTCCAGGTTTCATGACCACCAAGGAGCACCAAACATTTTCTTCAGGTCCCACAAATCTCAAAAACAAAG
This sequence comes from Notamacropus eugenii, assembly GCF_028372415.1. Taxonomy (NCBI): domain Eukaryota; kingdom Metazoa; phylum Chordata; class Mammalia; order Diprotodontia; family Macropodidae; genus Notamacropus; species Notamacropus eugenii. Next base: position 270,571,632 of record NC_092874.1, on the reverse strand, counting down.
CAGAATTATGTGCCAGAAGTAGAGCAATCATAACTCTCTACAGGTCAAGAAACCAAGAATTCTAACAAGTTAGTAGTTTATGAATTGAAGACGAGAATACTAATCCCAAATACTCTCATTCAGCAGCCTACCAGCATGCATGATCAGGTAGGCTATACAACCTGACCCGTAGGCTTATACTCTGGATCACACCAAAGCAATTTCCCTGCTGCTATTCCAATCTTTACAAGCATCCCCTGCCTCCACCATCCAGTCTGTGAGACCAGTAGCAGAACTCAACTCCATGCAGCCATTTATGAAGAGTAGGATATATAGAATGATGAAATTGTGTTCTGCTTGGGGAAATTATGCTCAGCCAGAATCAAACCCAAAAAGAGAGGAAACTGGGCAAGGTGCCAGCATCTGCGGCTGTATGGTCTGAAAGGAAAGAAAGGAGACTGGGATCCATTGGACACTGGTCCTATTTTCCCCAAATGTCACTTGAAGTAGTTTCTGTGGTCATTGAAAAGAGACTTCCCTAACATGAGCAGAGCCTAAGACAGTTTCAAGGTCCATGGAGAATATACCTGCCACTAGAAGGGAAAGAGTCAGAAAGTGAGAAATATGGGAATATTAGGGGAAAAGACAAAAACAACAAAAGAAATCAGTTCAAAGAAAACTCAGCTAAAAACTTCTAGCACCAGCAGATAAATCCACACAGAAGAAAATAAAAACAGAAGGGAGAGTGACTACCAAGACATTTAAACAACTACAAATATCTCTAAATAAATAATACAAAACAAAGGAAATTGAACCAATACCTAATTTAAAAAAAAAAAAACAACTTCTATAGATTCCCAGGAAACATGCTACAACAATTGGATGTTGCCAATTGGTTCAAAAAAGAAATAATAATCTTGAAAGAAGTTAAAATGGAACCCCTGGCATAATTTATGTCCTACACAGCAGAAATATTTGGACAGAAAAACTTGACTCCATGATGGTGAGTCTCTTCAAAGAAGAGAGAAAAAGTGATTAAAAATACAAGTATACTGAAATAAAAGACAAACTGGATGAAGTAAAGCAAAGAGCAATGATATAAAATAATACTTGCTGTCTATACAAGAAAAACACATTGACCCTGAAGACAGATTACATAGAGACAACTTATGAATCATAGGTTTCCCAGAAGAACACGAGATTTCAAAAATTCTAAAGAGCTGCCCAAAACTTCTTTAATAATCAAAATGATCAACAGATCTACTTTAGAAAAAAACAAAGCAAAGAAGAAAAATCTTATGCTGCAAACTCCAAGACACAAAGAGGCTAAATTTAACAATTGTATGTTAGAAATTATTTCTTATCATAAAAATTTAGCCACTCAAATTAAAGTTCATGAAGACCTTTCCTCATTTTTAAATCAGACAAATTACCTGGAAACTTGGTAGTTGTCCTGAATCCCCTATGAATTGGTGAACATTGCCCCCATTTTTCAACTCATATATTTAAATGGATTTGTGATCTTATTGATTTGACAGCTCCTTCTAACAATGGAGATTGCTGTTCATCTGTTTTTGCCCATTCTTCTCATCCTATCCAACCATGCAGCTTGCATCCAGGCATTCCTCTTCACACTGGAACTAGAATCAAAGACCCTTAGGTTTCTGGCAAGTCAGCTTTGGATTATTTTGCTCAGAACCAAGCAATCATTCTACTTTTTCAAAAATTTCCATACTATGCCAAAGGCTTGTACCCTTCCGCACTATCAATCTCATCTCCCTTTCCAGCTGGTTCCTGCTTTATATTTTGTCATTCTCTATTGGAATGTAATCTTGAGGGAAGGAAAAAGCTTTCTTGCTTGTATTTATGTACTGACTACCTAGATGGGCACAGAGTAAGCACTTAATAAATGCTTTTCCATCCATTCATTCATTCATTCGTTTATACAAATTCTTAATATCTCTATGCCTATTTTTCAGGTTTCCTTGTTGAATATATGTTGTAGCCTGATCAAATCTCTCACAGGGTCTTCAGAGGCAGCAGTGTTTCCCTTCTCTCAACATAACTAATCTGTTAGAATTTAAAAGCTGGACCTTTGTTTTTGCTGGAATTTTAGAGTTTGTAAAACAGTCTTGCATAACTCTGGGCCCAGTTTATTGTCTGTCTATATCATGCCTGTCCTGGATGTGCGTAATGGTGGGAAAGCTTTGCAGCATGTTCATACAAACGAATTTTGAAATCTGGGCAAGGAATACTGGACACATCTTTAGCATTTCCAAATTGATTGAAGACATAAGCCACAGAAGATCCATTGAGGTTATTGTTTGTGGATTTAAACAAAACAAAGCATTTGATTTGTGAAAACTAAATCCTGCAAAGTTGTCTCCCATTTATGCATCAAGATCATTCAAGATTCCTCAAGACGATATAAAAATGGAAATAGCACTGTTCAGTGATTCTCTGATAACAACCATCAGATGAGGCATAAAAGAGGGAAATATATACTCCCAAAAGTATTCACCATTCTGATGAAGAATATACAGATCAAATGTGATTCCTTGTGGATGATGAGGTCCTCCAGATATGCTTGTGTTGATGGATGATATTGTAATATTTACATTAATCTATAAAATATTTCAGAACCTCTTAGAAAAAATTTGGGGTTATTCAAAGGAGTTTGACCTACCTACGCTTCAGAAAAATAAGTCTATGACCAAAAAATGTCTATGATCAAATTCAATATTTTCAACCAGTCAACCAATATTTATTAAGAACCTACTTAATAGTGCCTATACTCCATGGCCCAAAACTGCCTTTATTTTCCTTTGAGTTTACTGACTACATTTTTTGCTCAAAGATCAAGCCTTAAATCCAGTTCACTCTGGAGCTCATAGACTGGACAACAAGTCCCCACCCACCTATCACAGAGTGAATGTAATAACTAAATAGTACTTGTTTCTCTTTTACCCAGGAGCCCTGAGGGTCTTCCCCTCCCAGTTTGATTTTTTTTTTTTTATTAAAGGGGGCCATCCCTTGAGTAATTTAAAGAAGGCTATTTGTTGAGTGGGTGTATCTCACTCAGAGTAAGAATGTGATAAGACCTTAAGGGCCAGGATCTCACATTGCATCCTGGGCCACGTCCAGTTTTCCTGATGAATATCGGACCACTGGACCCAGGTGGCTCAGGAAATGAAAGTGAGGTTGATGACCTTGCACAGCCTTCCCTCACTCAAATCAAAGTCAGCTGCAAATCATGTCATTTTCTTGATGTCATAGTCCTCTGAGAATGAAGGACAAAACACACAACAACTTAATAGTGACAGATACTATGTTAGGTACTGGAAATATAAGAAGAAAGAATAAAACAAATGTAAGAGGTTTACATTTTAATGGGGAGGGGAATAAAGAGAACATATGAAACATAAATACTTATATACATGCAGCTGAAATATAAAGTTAATAAAACCAGCTAGTCATAGTGCTTTAGGATTTTCAAAGCACTTTACATATATTCTTGAATTTGATCCTCACAAAAACCCTGTAAGAGATAAAGATAAGGAAATGGAGGCTGAAAGAGGTGAATTATTTGCCCAAGTTCACACAGCAAGTGTCTGAATTATGATTCAAACTCTGGTCTTAGTGATTCCAGTCAAGCACTGTGATGTCACCTTAGACACTTGACATTCATTAACTGTGTGACCTTGGGCAAGTCACTTAACCCCAGTTGCCTCAACCTGGGCCATCTCCAGTCATCCTGATGAATATCTGGTCACTGGATTCAGATGGTTCTGGAGCAGAAGTGAGGCTGGTGACCTGCACAGCCCTCCCTCACTCAAAACAAAGTCAAGTGCAAGTCATGTCATTATTTCTCTGATGGCATGGTCTTCTTCAGCAACGAAGGATGAACACACACTAGGTCTACAAGTGGTCTAAGTGGTCTAATGACTGTTGAAGGGAGAAAAAGAAGTAGAAAAATTCACTTCTTAACTCTGAAAATGGCTGCAGACTTTGCAAATAGTCACTGAAATATTGGATTTAGATGATGGAAATCACAAGTCTGTGTGTTCCATCATGTGTTCTGTAATCCCACTCTCCCTAAACCCAAGCCTTATACAAAATGTCTCCAACAAGTAATGTCCTCTCCACCCCCTGTTTACTATTGTATATGGGACTAGCACCTCTGGTGTGAGGGCTTACTGGGCCCCTTTCAGGGCTGCTCATCCACCTTTGATGTCTGCCTTCACCCAATTCTCACTTGTGGCTCCAAGATGCTGTGTTAGGGGGTATCTACCTCATGCATGTGAAGACTTTCCCAGCAGAATAGGCAGATGTGAACATTTAATTTCAATGGGCCATGTAGGTGGTGGAAGCAGAGGCTGTAGAACCCTTGGAGTTTGGTCCGATATGGAAGAGGGCAAGGTCATCCACTGAATCCAGAGCCATCACCAGTCATCTTGACTTTCGTCTTGCTATTAGACTCCAATGAGAGCATGAGGCTGATGTTTTTGAGCAACTCTGTCTCACTTAAATCCAATTTACATGAGTCAATGGACATCATTCAAATTATTTTACTGTTTTGTAATTTGATCATTTTACTACTTAATAATTTTACAATTTTATTTTTTTCTATTCAACTATTTTATTATTTATTATTTTACTATGTCACTATTTTACCTACTTCAAAGTCCTGTGGCAACGGGCTAGTAATGAAGCAACAGATACCAATACGCTGGGAGCTGTAGTTACAACCGAGAACACAGGTGGCCCAGACCATAGGGTCATCTTCTCACTGGACTGAAGCAACAGTGGGATTCGGCAAGCCATGGGTATCTGGGCAGTCTTTTAAAAGGACCATATTGCTCACTTCCTGGTGTGAGGAAGGGGCTAGAAAAGGTGCCCTAAAGACTGTGTGCTTTACCTAACCCTAACCTGCTTGCCCCAGCAGGTGGGGATCCTACCCTGTGATCAAAACCCCAAAAAAGTAGACAAAAACTTATATGCAGATGATCTCACTCACCATGGATAAATGAAATGTATGCTTGCATATGGACAATAAGAAATCCATGCTTGCTGAAAGACAAGCAGCTCTCACTGCAAGAGAACTCAGCAGGTATCACATTCAGATAGTAGCCCTGAGTAGAACAAGGCTGGCAAATGAAGGCCAGTTTACCAAAGTTGGAACTGGATCCATGTGATTCTGTAGCAGCTGCAGTAATTACGCTGCAAGTTTCACAATCCAATCTAATCTAGTCATCAAGCTTGTATGCCTCCCAAAAGGAGTGAAGGGCAGGTTCATGACAATGCAACTGCCACTTATAGGAAAGTGCTATGCCACCTTCATCAGTGCACATGCTCTCACCATCGCACACCCTGATGAGGTCAAAGAAAAATTTTAAGAAGACTTTGAGACTCTCATCATGAATGTGCTGAAAGAGGACAAGCTTATAATTCTGGGTGACTTTGGTGCCAGACTAGGCATAGACCGTCAGACATAGCAAAGAGTCCTTGGTACAAATGGAGTTGAAAATGGCAACAGCAAAGGTCACTATTTTTAAAAAATATTTTTAATATCTTTAAATTAATATTTATTATACTTAAATTATTAATATATTTTAAAAATATTTTAACATATTAAATATCTTTCTCCCACTTACATGTTAAAAACAATTTTTTAACATTTTTTAAAGTTTTGAGTTCTAAATTTTATTCCTTTCTCTCCTCCTCTCCCAGGGTATAAGTTAGACACATGCAATCGTGTAAAACATTTCCATATTAGTCATTTTGTATAAGAAGACTTGAACAAAAGAAAAAGAATGAAAAAAAGTGAAAAATAGCATGCTTCAGTTTGTATTCAAACATCAGTTCTTTCTCTGGAGGTGAGCAGTATACTTCATCATTAGTTTTTAGAGATTTTCTTGGATCATCATACTGGTGAGAATCACTAAGTTGTTCACAATTCTTCATTAAACAATATTGCTGTTACTGTGTATGATGTTCTCCTGGTTCTGTTTACTTCACTTTGCATCAGTTCATGTAAGTCTTTCCAGGTTCTTCTGAAATCATCCTGCTTATCATTTCTTATAGCACAATAATATTCCATCAAAATCAGATATCACATCTTGTTTAGCCATTCCCCAATAGATGGGTATCCTTTTGATTTCTAATTCTTAGCCACTACAAAAAGAGCTGTTATAAATATTCTTGTACAAATAAGTCCTTCTCCTTCCCCCTGATTTTTGGTGTCTTTGGGATGCAGACCTAGCAAAGGCATTGCTGGATCAAAAGGTATGAACAGTTTTAAACCTCTTTGGACATAGTTCAAAATTGCTCTCCAGAAAGGTTGAATCAGTTCACAACTCCAACAGTGCATTAGTGTCCCAGTTTCCCTATATCACCTCCAATATCCCTCATTTTCCATTTTTGTCATATTAGCCAATCTAATAGGGGTGAGGTAATACCTTAGAGTTGTCTTAATTTGCATTTTTCTAATCAATAGTGATTTAGAGCATTTTTATATAACTGTAGATAGCTTTGATTTGTTTGAAAACTTCCTGTTTATATCCTTCAAACAATTGCTTACTATTAAAGACTGGTGCATCTTGACCTTCTCATCATCAACAATGTCTTCCATTTATCTAAGGACAGTAAAAGTTTATGGATGTACTCTTGCAACAAACATTAGCATTTACTAGACTATGTCATTATAAGAAAACAGGACAGACAGGAAGTGAGAGTGCTGAGGATGATGAAGGTGATACGTGGCACAGAGGGCTGAACCAATTGTGGACTTGTTCTCTTCAAGCTAAATATTTGGATTCAACAAAAGCAGTGGCCCCAAGGTTTGACGACTATTAGAAGACTCAACTTCAATAGATGAGAGTACTTCTCTATGTGTGAAATTTGTTGCTGACTTGGAGGGAAAGCTGAGTCAACACATGGTTGGTAATAGTGGAGCAGAAAAACAGTGGGCAGCTTTCAGATATTTGGTATACAGCACCACATTTATTCACTTGGGCCAAAATGCTTGCAAACATCAGGTCTGGTTTAATGAAAATTATAAGGAAATTTAGAAGCTCCTAAATGAAAAACCAGATCCAACAGGATAGGTTAACCATCTCTAAAAAAGCAGTGTTTAACTCCATCACAAATAAAGTACAAGCAAAGCTTAGAGAGATCCAGGATTCTTGGTTTAATAAGAAGGCAGATGAGGTTGTTTTATCCTGATAGTAAGAATCCAAAATGTTTTTATGATGCCCTGAAGGATATTTATGGGCCAAAGACATTGAGTGCATCTCAACTAGTCAGTGCTGATGGAGCAACACTGATCAGTGATAGGAACATGATCCTACAGAAATAGGCTTTGATGGAATGATAATCAAGCTTATGGTTATAGAAAAGAAATGAGAGGGCACCTCCCTCCTTTCTCTGCAAAAGTGAGGTAGTCCAGGAACATTGAAGATAATGCTACTTTTGGTTAGTTTTACTAATCTTTTTCTTTTTCATATTCTTTATTATAAGGAATGGCTCCCTGGGAGGGAAAAACAAAACATACAAACAACATACAGCATAAATGTAGGGTAATCTCATAGAGAAGGCACTAAAATTTAGGACTGGAAAAGACTTTTTAGAGATGTTGTCTTCCCCTTTAGACTGTAAACTTTTTAAGAAGAGGTGCCTGGCACATAGTAGGTATTTAATAAAATGCATGTTGATTGACTTCAGGTATGCCTCTAACTCTTGCCTCTGTCATCCTTCATTTTTCCAGAGGATCAATGACATCATGAAGGTGATGTCTTGACTTGTAAGTAAATTGGATTTAAGTGAGGCAGAGCTCCAAAAAATCATCAGCCTCACTGTCTTTTTCAGAGTCATTGGAGTCCAGCAGCAAAACAAAAATCAATGTAACCGGTGATAGCTCAGGACTCAGTGGGTGACCTTGGCCTTTTTCAAGTTAAGGTCTTTCCCAGGTCTCACTTTGGCTGAGGTAAGGCCCATTCGGTGAGTAAAGTCTAGGTAAGAATTGAGAAAAAAGATGGCCTAATTTACCATCACAAAAGTATCCATCTGGGAGGAGAAGACCCTCAGAGTTTCTGCTCTGGCCACTGTGGACAAAGGGGAGCAGTGGCAATGGTGGAACGCAGTCATACTCAACATTATCCATGCTGGTCATCACTCCCACTATCTCTAGTTCATTTCTCCAGATTTCAGTCTATCCCCTCTTTTGCTCTGTTACTCAACTTTCAATTGAATGACAGCATCCATGTCTCCTTTAAAACTTGTGAAATGGTGTAAATAGCCTCCTTTTTGGAAAGCCTCCTTACTTGGAATACCCTCCCCACCACTGTCCATCTGATACTATATTGTCTAGAAACTCACACAGTCATGTGCAGCAGCCCTTTCTCTGCTTACAGAAAACTTATCTCCAACCCACTGGGACAGAAATGAGTAAAACAGCAATAGAAAGCATTGAATATAGTTCCAATATCTTTCTTTCTTCCCTCCACCCCCTCACCTCCTGAATAATTTGGGACTCAGACTTTCTAAATTTATGGATCCAATAGGGAGACACAGTTTCAACTGCCCAAGCATGCTCAGCATGGGTCCTGGTTTGGGCTTGCCTCAGTTAAGAGCAAAGTCTGGGTCTAGCCTGCATATCTCCTAATTGTTGCTGCAGCCATGCAGCTGATGACTTGACATGCTTCAGTGACTATTCCTGACTTCTTGTTGAAATTGCAATTCACCATTTTCCCCCTCAATTATGATGTCTCTTTTCTTTAAAGTTCTGCCCCAGGCAAGATTGTCTATGTCGAGGCCAACTACAGATTTTACTTTTGTCAGCTGGAACTTGGAACCTCTTTTCATGGTCCCAAACTGGGAAGCCACTTCCATTCTTGTTTCATATTCATAGAGTCTCTTTTCACCAGACAACAACTTCCCCACAGGCGCACAGCCCTGTAGGAAATGTAGTTCTTGTTCTTTTCTAATGAGCATTTTTGCTCTGGGCTCAGGTATCCTGGGAAAAGCACTTAGAGGTCACAGAATTTAGATTTGGATAGTCTTTTCCCATCTCAGCCATTCCTATTTACTATTAGCTATAACATAAAATTCTTGCAAAGTATATTAGAGAAACCAAATACTATGTGAGCTCTGAGAGGGGGGAAAAAAGGTTATGATCAAATGGGTGGAGTAAAAAGGACTTACCTGAGGACTTGGCATTTGAATCAGGCTTTAAAAAACAGGTTAACAATAGGTTAATCAAAAAGTTAGGTCAACAGGTGGGAGGTGGGGCAGTCATTTGTCTCAGGACCCTCCAGGAAGCCCAGTTTTTACTGGGTTGGGGAATAGTGACCTTGCAGACTGGCCCCTGCTGTCTTCAGGGGCTCAGTTTCTATTACCCCAGTGTTTCCACTTCCTCAAAGGCTTCTGGAATATAGGTTTACCTTAATGCAAAGTTCTTAACATATTTATATCATAGACCACCTTGGCAGATTGAGTAAACCTATGGATCTTTTCTTAGAATAATGTTACAAAAATCAATACAGTGAAATACAAAGGATTACCAAGGAAATCAATTATATTGAAATAATTCTCAGAATATCAAAAAAAAGGAAAATGTGCATAGACCCAGATTAAGAGCCCCTAGCTCAAAGGGACCCTAAAAATCATCCAATTCAACTTCCTTAACTTACAGGTGAAGACACCCAGAAAGGTTAATTGATTTGTCCAGTGTCATATAGTTAGTAAGTAATAGAGTTATAATTTAAACTTGAAATGTAAAATTTAAACTTACTGACTCAGTTCCATCCCACTACCTTGCTTCTCCAATGGAATCCCTGAGGGGAGAAGGTATGTCTATAGAATACCATATCTTTGAGATAATTCTAAGGCTTTTTCAGGGCCAGGGGCCTACCAATTCCTGCCCACCTTACCTCCACTGAGTACTCAGGACTCTACATCTACAGGCATGGATCTGGAATGGGGTCCCAACTTTTTCACTGCACTTAAAAAAAGTGCCTTGTGCTATAGGGTCTTATGCCTTGCGGCACCAGATGTTGGCCTCCATCTGACACAGGGTCAGCAGTTTGAGTTTCTTGTGTCTGTCAACGGGAAATACCCTGCAAATCCGAGAAGCAGGCTTTTGGTAGGAAGTAAACAAGCCAGGCCCATTGATGTGATGTCCAATACATAGCCCAACTCCACCCCACTAAGCTGGAAGGAGGTAACATCCTTATAAACAGACACTGGTGCCAAGTGGGTAGCAAGGAAATTAAATCTTCAGACCTGTCAGCTGTGACTGAATCTGCCCAGCTTTTTCTTCATCTAAGGACCCATCTATCATTCACATACCCCAGTAATTGGAAACATTTGTAATAGTATTTTATTTTTTTCCAATTACGTGTAATGGTAATTTTTAACATTCTTTTTTTTATAAATTTTAAGTTCCACATTTTCTCCTTCCCTCCCCCTCACTAAGATGGCTAACAATTGGATATGTTACCTATGTCCAATAATATAAAACTGATTTTCATTTTAGTCATGTTGTGAAAAATGAAGCTATTTTCAAAAAAAAAAATTAGTTTGTACAAGAAAAAAATCATGAAAAAAATGAAGTGAAAATCATAAGCTTTGATCTGCATTCAGACTCCATCAGTTCTTTCTCTGGACGTAGATAGCATTTTCTATCATAAGTCCTTTGGAATTGTCTTGCATCATTGTACTGCTGAGAACAACTGTCAGTCACAGCTGATCACTGTATGGGATTGCTGCTACTTACTGTGTATAATCACCTGGTTCTGCTCACTTCACATTGTATCAGTTCATGTAAGTCTTTCCGGGTCTTTCTGAAATCATCCTGCTCATCATTTCTTATAGCACAATAGTATCCTATCACAATTATATGCTACAACTTGTTCAACTGATCTTCAATTGCCGGGCATCCCCTCCATTTCCAATTCTTTACCACCACCAAAAAAAAAAAGCGCTTTAAGTATTTTTGTACATGTAGGTCCTTTCCCCTTTTTAATGATCTCTTTGGGATACAGACCTAGTAGTGGTATTGCTAGATCAAAGTATATGCACAGTTTGATCACCCTCTGGACATAGTAGGACCATTTTTACTGACACTAATCCTACCAAACTCAAGCCCCAGGGCCTGGAAAGGCAGCAACTTGGGGAGAGATGGATCATAGGATCATAGATTTAGAGCTGGAAGAAAGCTTAGAGACCATACAGTTCATCTCCCTGATTTTGTGGAGAAAGAAAATGAAACCTAAAGAAATGAAGCAACTTGCCCCAGGTGGCAGAGCAAGGTTTTGAACCCAGGGATTCTAACTCTGTGGTTGGTGATTTTTTCTGCTACACATCCACAGTGGTGGTTAGGGTGTACATATATATATATATATATATATATGGCTGACTCATTCTTGGTAAATAAAAACAGACACAGATAGATAGGGAGTTTCCTGTCATTGAAGGTCTTCAAAAGGCAGCTAAACAAACACTTGTTTGGGGACATGGGAGAGTGAATGTGTCTTCTAAAACTGCTTACACTAAATGATGTCTAAGTTCTTCCCAACAGAGATTCTTTGCTTCTCTGACATTGCTGCTAAGTCGACCAAACAGTGCAACTTGGCAGATGTACTCCTTGGATCTCTTCCATTTATTCCTACCCCAGTTCAATTTGCTTTCCTGGAATCTGATTTCTGCCTGAGTCTACAGTCTCTAATTGTATTTTACCTAGATATTATTTGTTCCCTCCTGGGCAAAAGCTCCATTCACATACTGCCTTTGATTACTGTTTAGTACCAGTCTTTTATCTTCCTATCTCCTGAGTGGATGAGCCAGCTGGAAACTTGGACTCTCCCCAAATGTGGAGGGGTGAGGAATAGGGAGAAATAGCATGGCATGTTGGGATAGAGCACTGGACTTTTCTTCTTGAAGAATTCAACTTGGTTATATCCTTCCTTAGACGCTCACTACCTGCATGACCTTGGGCAAGTCATAACTTTGAATTTCAATTTCCTTATCATCCCCAGGATAATAGTATCTACTTCACTGGGATTCATATGAGATAGTAGACATAAAATGAATTGCAAATCTTAAAGGGGTATAAATGCAAACTATTACTACTCTCTTGTGAGGGAGCATAATATAATGAATAGTGAGTCAGTCTGGAGTCAGGAAGTCTTGGGTTCAAGTCCTCCCTCTTCAAAGTCACTCAATCTTAGTGTTTTAGGTAACTCTCTAAGCCTCTAAATTGCACAGCTCCTACTAATTTGCATTGCATTTGCATTGGTTTCGTCCAAGTTTTGTACTCTGCTGAAGTCATTAGTCAGATTCAAAAATATGACTATTGCTCCATGATACCTCCCATTTCTGATTGATAGATATGCTTTCGTTATACCAACTCCAAGGGCATGTATGGTGTATTCATCAAGAACTAGCACTTCCAGTGTGAAGGCTTCCTGAGTCCTTTTCAGGGCTGCTCATTCACCATTGGTGGCCACTTGAAACTTAACTCTCACCTGTGATTCCAAGAAGCTATAGCATGTGTGGCGTCCATAAAGCAAAATTGTCTCCACGGATGGGCTAAACCAGATTAAGGGTAACCAACAAGCCATGGATGAGCTAGGAGGCTATCTGCACCAAGCATGTGAAGACTTCCTTCAGAGGGAAGGGGTGAATGAGAACAATTTGTTCCAATGGTCATGAAGGCAGCGGAAGCAGACTCTGTGGAGGGTTTAGAGCTTGGTCAGACATGGAAGGCACCAAGGTCATTCACTGCACCCTAGGCCATCACCAGTCATTCTGAACTTTTGTCCTGCCACTGGACTTTGGTGACTCTAGAAGAGAGAGTGAAGCAGCTCTTCCTCACTCAAACTCAATTCACACATGAGTCAAGACATCATCCTGTGATGTCCTTGGTCCTCTGGAAAAGTGAAGGACAAGAGGGAACAATAATCATTTCCAAAGTTTATATTTGTCTCATTCAAAACAAATCAAAACATTTATCTCATTTCCCAGTGCCAATAATTTTCTTCTCTGACTAATCATCTTTACTTCTTACTGTGGGACGAGACAAATAGGCAATCAGAATCATAGGGGTTGCAGCTGATGCTCTGGAGAGAGAGTGCAAGAGAGATGGAGAACAAACACATAATGGAGGGGGAGAATTGCTGCATGGTGACATAGCTCTTATCATGTTCTCATTAGTTGACTTGCCCCTTGAAGACAGATTAAAATTGGCTGTCATCAGGAAATCCTCAGATGATGGTTACTTCAAGGGTCATCTTACTCAGTTTTGTAGAGAGGCTCTTTCATAGGCAGGATATATACATGGGAATTATGGGATCCACGAGACTCCACCTATTTTATGTAGGAGACCTCATTTGAGGGATGTACTGGACCCTGCTCGGAGAGCGGATTGTTAAATTTTCAGTGTGAACACTTATACTTCAGAAATCTGCAAATGATATGAACTAAGACTCAATTTATTGTGCTGTTGACGGTTTAGACTTAAGTAAGGGATGGAGAAAATGTTACCAATGCACATTAAACTTAAATCTATGTCCTGGGAACTTGCCCCCACCACCACCCTGAGAACTGGTTGCTAAACATTTTGCCTTCAGCTGACCTTCTATGTTAGTTTGCCTTCCACCCTATGCTTACTCCGTTTAGAATGGTTTTAAGGGAGCTATTATCTCCATTGGTTCACGTGGAAAACTTTAAGGTTTAAAACATAATGCTTTGCATACATAATTCATTCAGTCTTCACAGTGATCCTATGTGGTACAATTGTTATTCTTACTTTTAAAAAATCAGTGATTTCAACTATGTAGAAAATTTCCTCTACTGATACATACCAATACCTGCTTTACAACTCAGAGGCTAGGATTCTGAAATGAAGTGACATGCCTAGGAACACACCATCTGAGTGTGTATGTGTATACATGCATGCATATATACATATATACACGCACATACACATATGCATATCTCAGAGATGGGGCTCATATATGTCTTCCTGCCTCAGATCTACTCTGTATCCACTCCGCGCTGGTTCCTCATCTCTGTTCTTTACAGAGAAGGAGAGTGACTTATTCAAGGTCACTTTGGTAAATGGTAAAGGTGGGACTCCAGACCAGGTCTTCCATTCCCATATCCAATGCTCTTTGCACTCTCCCCTTCTGTCTTGGTGTTGCTAGAAGGGTGGGGACTGGGAGAGCGACCCTGATGAATTCTGTGCCTGAGCTGATCAGATTGTTAGAGATAATGGCTGGGGATGTGAGCTAGTCGTAGATTAGGATAATTAGATTTTGGTTTTGAATGTAACCTTGAGGCTTCATTGTTTTTCCACTTGAAAAGGATAACAGTCATGGAAGAGCTTACCATTCAAAAGTCATCCATGTATCACTTACTAGCCACATGACATCAGACAGATTATTTAACATCTCTGAGTCTTAGTTTCATCATCCATAAATGGGTATTACACTAACTCATACTCTTACTAAGGCCAAATGATCCTGCTGATTATTTGAGGGTCGAGGAAGGAATTATAGTTTATATATATATGTATATATATATTATATTGTATAAAGCATGACATAGAGGATAGGGAGTTGACCTTAGAGTCAGGAAGACCCAGATTCAAGGCTCAGCTCTGACAAAAAAAAAACTAGCTCTATGACAATGGGCTCAAGCCACTTAATTTCTCATTGCCTCAGGCAACTATGTAAAGTTGTCAGTTACAGATACATTACTGGAGGGAGTTTTCATGCTGGGACTTGCCTATCCTAATGGAATCCTGTTTCCGCAGGAAAAAAAAGTCCCGCTTTTAAATACCACTAGGTGTTTAAACACCATTAGGAAACCACCTGTCTAATATTTTTAATCTATGCCCCAACTGATAGAGTCCTTTGAGATTTATAAAGTCTCTTTAGACCTCTGAACAAGGCCACAACAAACCACATTTCCAGAGGACCAATAATGATGAATCAGGCTACCTATCTCTTGTCAGAGTGTTAATGACCTCATGATGAAGAATGAGATGTACATTTTGGGATGTGACTGATGTAAGAATTTATCTTGCTTGACTATAAATATGTTATAAGGATTTTGCTTTTTCTTTTGTTTTTAGTCAGGGCAGCAAGACTATAGAAGAGAAATGATAAATTCTTGTTGATTGGGAAAAAATAATAAAATAAACATTTAAAAACTGTATAAAGTTTCCCTCCTATACTGCAAGTCCATAATAGAAGCAGACAACTTGTTTTGGCTATATTTTGTAATTTCCTCTATGCCAGGTATAGCATTCTGTATACACAAGGTGCTTAATAAATGAGTGAATTTCCTTACAACAACTTTGTGAAGCTGATGCTGCCAATGTTATTATTCCTATTTTACCAAAGGGCAACCTAAAACTCAGAGTTATTAAGGAAGGGGGAGGGGGAAGGAATAAGCACTTATTAAGCACCTACTATATGCCAAGCACTGCTCTAAATAATGTAGAAATATGTCATTAAATTTAAGGAACTTGGGCATAGTCACGCAGTTTGCCTCAGAGACAGAACTTAAACCCGTTCTGACTCCCAAGATTATTCTTCAGCAAATTGCCTTTCTTAGAAAGCTACTATCACAGCAAAAGCCTGAGCTATGACTCAGCACCCAGAGAATGGGGAAGGGGAAGGTGGAATGAGAGGACTGAAACAGCAACATTGAGGAAAGATGGACAGAGGTGAGAATTGTGACCAAGAAAAACTCAGGCTGGCTGAGAGCCCTGTGCTGACTTGAAGGAGTCAGTTCTGGGAGGGGTATCATAGCCCGATCTTGAGGTCCCTGAAAAATAATGAGAGTGGGACAAGGAGAAAGCCAGAGGTCTCCCTGGGGCCACAGAGCAAAATTCAACTTCAAACTACATAGTGCTATCTATCTAAGCAGCTAGAGCAAAGTTCTCATTAATCTGGGGTCTACAAATGTATGTATGTATGTATGTATGTATGTATGTATGTATGTATGTATGTGTGATACATAGACAACTTTATTTCAACATCATTATTTTCCTAATTTTCTATTACACATTTAAAAACATTATTCTGAGGAGTTAATAGGATTTACCAGACTGCCACCATGTGCTGACATAGAAAAGGTTAAGAATCCTTGCTCAGAAATTGAAAATCCAGCAAATAAACCAGTGAGGAATGAGAGAGTGCAAAAAATTCTGAAAGATTGGAGATCTAGACTCCAAAGCAGGAGTGTGATAGGCATGTCAAGTTGGGCAGATAGTCTGATGCAGGGATGAGGAACCTGCAGTCTCAAGGCCACATGTGGCTCTCTAGGTCTTCAAGTGAAGCCCTTTGAATGAATCCAATCTTCACTGAACAAATCCTTAGCACATGTAGCACTCTAGGTCCTCAAGTGCAGCTTTTTCACTGAATCCAAACTTCACTAGACACTTGAGGACCTAGAGAGCCACATATAGCCTTGAGGCCTCAAGTTCTTCACCACTGACTGAACCCTGGGGTGGAGGTGGAGGGGGAGAAATTCTTGGTGTAGTTAGGGAGGCAAGAAGCTTTCCTATCTAAAGAACCAGAGGGTACAAGTTAAGATTCCAGCTCATGTTCATGGCCAGAGAGAAGGGATGGCCAGCCTGAAAAATGAAAAGAAAAAACCAAAAGGCTTGAGGCTGTCAATGTCAGGGAGTCTTCAGGCCTCAGGACTAAAAGTTGGGGCACTTGTTTAGCAAGGGGGTTAAGATATCTAGAGTTTTGACACACCAAACAAATCCACTGGTGAACAATGGAGAAACTGAAACATTGCCTATAGTTACGGGGTAACTGACTGGGGGAATAAGGCTTAAGAATAGGCTGAGTCAGACGAGAAAGGGAGAACTAAAAAAGAACTAGACTTAGTTTCCTGTTAGCATGCATAGAAGATGGTGGGGGGTGGTTGACTGGCACGACCTTTGGCCTTCACGATTTTGTAACTTTCCCTTTGATTGTAGTCATAAGTCCCATGTACTTTCCCCCATAGTGAACTATAGTTTTTTTGGGGGGAAGGGAAGAAAAAAATACCCTAACTTGCTTGCCTCTAACAAAGAGTTGTATTTTGGCTTTCTAGAAAAAACAGTAGAGAAGAACCAGCCAAACTGGGTATCGAGGCACATTTGTGGCAGAAGTGAAATCTGCTAGGGTCCTTGCCATGTAAGCTGTGTTAGTTTTCTCTTAAAAGGCGTTTGAGTCTTCATTGGTTTAGGAGACTAGGGTTTTAGCCTTTGACTTGACTTCTGGGTAGGTTAAGGCATTAAAAAGGAGTTGGTACTCTGCAGACAAGGGTAGCTAAGAGGTCTAATGGATAGAGCTTTGGGCTGGGAGTCAGGAGGGCCTGAGTTCAAATCCAGCCTCAGACACTCACTAGTTGTGTGACCCTGGGCAAGTCACTTAACCCTGTTTGTCTCAGTTTCCTCATCTGTAAAATGAATTGGAAAACCACTCCAGTATCTTTGCCAAGAAAGCCTCAAATGGGGTCACGAAGAATTGGACATGACTGAAATGACTGAACAACAACAAAAACACTTTAGACACATCCTTCTGAACAGATACATTTCTGTATAGAGTCCAAGGGGCACCATCTACCTGAACTCCTGTTGTGTCATTGCTGAGTTTCCTTTCCACATTACTGTTAAGTAAACTTCCTTTTGGCTCCATATTCAATGGGTTACAAATGTTTCATTTCATTCCAGGTCTAAGCCTGAATGGCTGGAAAAGCCTGAGGCAGGCCTAGCCTAAAAGCCCATCCATAGAGAGGAAAAGATAGAATCTAGAAAGAAAGAGCCGCATTTCAAAAACAGTTAAATAGTTTCATAATTAAACTTTGAGAGGAGCCCTGGATTCCAAGAAATGAGCAGGGACAACATTCCAGATATTAGAAACAGGTTTACTAAGGTTTAATGGTGTGAGATGGCATGACCTGTAGGACTATGAAAAGTCTTAAACGTCAAACTGAGGATGGGCATGGTAATGAACCCTGACCAAGTGACGTCAACTGAGATCAGCTGGCAGAGTTGATTAACTGATGGGACCGATTTCAGAGAATGCCTAGACCAACCCTTCATCTCACAGAAGAGGTACAAGGAGGTTACCACAGCTAGCACAGGGCTGGACCTAGAGTGCTCGTTAGTTTGAACCACTCATTCACTGGGCTGTTTCTTTTCATTTTGGGGGGTTACATGTTAAATTTTAAACTGTCTCCTTCCCTTCTTCCCCACCCCTCATTAGAGAAGTCCACCATTTGAATATAAATATATATGAAAAAACGAAGAGAGAACAGAACGGAGCCAAGAGAACATTGTATTCGGTGAGAGCAATATTATTAAAGAACAACTGTGAATGACTGTTATTATGAGTATTATAAATACTCAAATCAATTACCAAGGACTCAGGAAGGAAGGTGTTATCCATCTCCAAAGAAAGAACTGATAAATAGAAGCATGTGTAGCATGTGGTGTGTGTTTTTGTGTACACATATCGTGCTATAAATACTCCTATAAGGTACATATGTATGCATATACATATATGCACACATACATATATCATGCTACACATACCTCTATATATAGTATATGTGTAGGCACACACAGATACACACATAAGTCATACATATACATCATACTATACATGTTCCCATATGGTATGTATACATATATATACACATACTCATACATATGTACATATAATACTGTACATACTTCTGTGTGGTATATCTGTATGTATACATACATATTCATACACATATACACATATTATACTATAATGCTTTCATATGGTATTTATGTATATATCTATATACACATAGACATACACACACACACACACCATACTATATATACTTCTACATATCAGTTCTTTTCTTTGGAGATGGGTCCTTTGCACTTCATTTGAGTATTTATTTTAAAATTTTATTTATTTATTTTTAGTTTTCAACACACACTTCCACAAAATTTTCTCCCCGTCTCTCCCCTCCACCCATCCCAAGACAACATACATTCTGATTATCACTTCCCCCAATCTGTCCTCCCTTCTATCACACCCCTCCTTTCTCTTATCCCCATCTCCTCTGTTTTCTTGTAGGGCAAGACAGATTTCTATACCCCATTACCTGTATATCTTATTTCCCAGTTGCACGTAAAAACAATTTTTAACATTTGTTTTTAAAACTTTGAGTTCCAACTCCTCCCCTCCTCCCTTCCTACCCATCCTCACTGAGAAGGCAAGCAATTCAATATAGGTTGGACATGTGTACACTTTCGTAACAGTCATATTGTGAAAGACTAACTATATTTCCCTCCATCTTATCCTGCCCCCCCATTTATTCTATTCTCTCTTTTGACCTTGTCCATCCCCAAAAGGGTTTACTTCTAATTACTCCCTTCTCCCATTTGCCTTCCCTTCTATCATCTTCTCAACCCCCCAGTTATCCCCTTCCCCCCTACTTTCCTGTAGCGTAAGAAGGATTTTCATACCAAATTGAGTGTGCATGTTATTCCCTCCTTAAGCCAAATTGATGAGAGTAAGGTTCACTCTTTCCCCCTTACCTCCCCGCTCTTCGCCTCCATTGAAAAAGCTTTTTCTGGCCTCTTTCCTGTGTGAAAATTTGCCCCATTATATTTCTCCCTTTCTCCTCCCAATATATTCCTCTCTTAACCCTTAATTTTATTTTTTTAGATATCATCCCTACATATTTAACTCACCCTGTGCCCTCCGTCTATATGTACATAATTCTTACAACTATCCTAATACTGAGAAAAATCTCAAGAGTTACAAATATGATCTTTCCATGTAGGAATGTAAACACTTCATGTTTAGTAACTCCCTTATGTGTTCTCTTTCCTGTTTACCTTTTCATGCTTCTCTTGATTCTTGTGTTTGACAGTCAAATTTTCTATTCACCTCTGGTCTTTTCATCAAGACCAGTCCTCTATTTCATTGAATGACCATTTTTTTCCTGAAGTATTATACTTAATTTTTCTGAGTAGTGATTCTTGGTTTTAATCCTAGCTCCTTTCACCTCTGGAATATTATATTGCAAGTCCTGTGATCCTTTAATGTAGAAGCTGCTAGATCTTGTGTTATCCTGATTGCATTTCCACAATACATGAATTGTTTCTTTCTGACTGCTTGCGATATTTTCTCCTTGATCTAAGAGCTCTGGAATTTGCCTACAGTATTCCTAGGAGTTTTCCTTTTGGGATTTCTTTTAGGAGGTGATCAGTGGATTCTTTCAATATCTATTTTACCCTCTGGTTCTAGAATATCAGGGCAGTTTTCTTTGATAATTTCATGAAAGATGATGTCTACACACTTTTTTTGATCATGGCTTTCAGGTAGTCCAATAATTTTTAAATTGTCTGTCCTGGCTCTGTTTTCCAGGTCAGTTGTTTTTCCAATGAGATATTTCACATTGTCTGCTATTTCTTTCATTCATTTGGCTTTGTTTTATAACTTATTGATTTTTCATAAAGTCATTAGCTTCCATCTGCCCCATTCTAATCTTTAAGGAATTATTTTCTTCAGTGAGCTTTTGAACCTCCTTTTCCATCTGGCCAATTCTGCTTTTTAGTGCATTCTTTTCCTCATTGAATTTTTAGATCTCTTTTGCCATTTGGCTAGTCTATTTTTTAAAGTGTTCTTTTCTTCAGCATTTTTTGGGGGTCTCCTTTAGCTAGTAGTTGAATCTTTTTCATGATTTTCTTGCATCACTTTCATTTCTCTTCCCAATTTTTGCTCTACTTCTCTTATTTGACTTTCAAAATCCTTTTTGAACTCTTCTATGGCCTGAGACCAATTCATATTTTGCTTGGAGTCTTTGGATGTAGGAACTTTGACTTTGTTGTCTTCTGTTCATGTACTTTGATCTTCCATGTCATTAAAGTAAGATTCTATAGTCTGATTCTTTTTCCAGTTTTTGCTTATCTTCCCAGTCATTTCTTTGACTTTTGAGATCTTTGTTTAGGTAGTTCTCTACTTCCAGTGGGGGTAAGGGGTGTACTGTCAACTGCTCGATCCCCCCACAATCTGTGGGCCTAGAACTCCAGAAACAGTTGCTACTGTTGCCCCTGCCCCTGCTATTGCTGCCATGCGCTCCTCCTCCCCAGGCTCCTCTACTCCCTCTACCACCCTGGGGCAGAGGCCCAACCACTCTGCTATCTCACACAGGTCCCACAGATTTTTTCCACTGACCATCCTTGGTGTTTTGGGGTCTTGAAGTCTGTAAACTGCCACAGGTGCCCAAGATTCAGTCCCCCCAGGGCCTGCTCAGGTCCTGTCTGTGCAGACGTGGCCCACACTGGACAGTGCACTGCTCCTAGCACAGCACAATAGATATTTCCCAGTGACCTTCCACGCTGTCTTGGGCTGGAGATTTGCTTCATTCCATCATTCTGTGGGTTCTGCAGCTCCAGATTTTGTTTAGAGTCATTATTTATAAGTATTTAGCTGAGTTTGGGGGGAGAGCCTTAGCAAGTCTGTGCTATTCCTCGGCCATCTTGCCTCTCCTCCCCCCAATTTGAATATTTATATTTAGAATAACTTAGTTGCTCACAGTTCTTCTTTGAACAATATTGCTGTTACTGTATACAATGTTCTCTTGGTTTGGCTCATTTTACTCTTCATCATTTCATACAAGTCTTCCCATGTTTTTCTGAAGTTGTTCAGCTCATCATTTCTTATAGCACAGCAGGATTCCATCCCTATCATTCACTACAACTTATTTAGCCATTCTCAATGGATGGGCATCCCCTCCATTTCCAGTTCTTTGCCACCACTCACTGGGCTGTTGTGAAGAAAGGTCTACTGATGTGTGAGCTATGATCATTATCATTCTAGATCACACAGGGAACACATAGTAGCGGAGCTGAGATTCAAACCCAGTTAATGGGATTCAAGACTTAGAAGTGGAAAATGCCTTAGAGGTAGTCACCTCCAGACTCCTCATTTGATAGATGATAAAATTAAGGACCAGAGAAATGACTTGATTCACCAAGATCACAGAGGTAGAATTGCAGATCTTAGGTTAAAACCTATGTTTTTTGACTGCAAATTCAGCATTCCTTCTATGATACCAATGATTCTCTGATCTAGTTTGCTTTCCACTGCCCCAAAACACTTTGTAAATGCAAAGTGGTATAGAGATGTCAGCCCTTATTATTATTCACAAGGGAGAAGACTGTCAAGTTTTCATTAACTGAGGCTCCACAGGAGCCAAAAGGACCCAAATGCCAAAAAAGCTAATGGAATATAAATCTGTGTTCATAGAACTGTGGGGTCCAAGACAGGAAGATATTAGTTCCACCCTACCCTGTATTACTAAGGCCACACATGCTGTACCGTGTTGTTTGAGGAATCACACTTCAGGAAGGTTATTAACTAGATCAGGACCAGATGAGGGTAATTTAGATGGAGAGAGAAATTAGCAGATATGTCAAATTTGAAATAGTTAAAGAAGCTGGGGAAATATAGCTTGCAGAATCAATGGCTTGGTGGTAGTATGTGAATGTATGTGGAAAGGTGATGTTTAAAGACTGTGCAACAGAATAGGAATAGCTGTCTTGTGGGAAAAAGAGATTAAATTTATTCTATGTAATCAATCAATCAACAAGCATTCATGAAGCACCTTCTATGTTCCAGATACTGTCCTAGATATGTAATATAAAGATAAAAGTAAAATAATCTTTGCCCTCAAGTATTTTATCTTCTGGGTCAGCTTGGTGGTACAGTGGATAGTGTTGGGCTCAGAGTCAGGAAGACATGTGTTCAAATCCAGCCTAATTTACTAGCTGTGTGGCCCTGGGCAAGTCACTTAATCCTCTTTGCCTCGGTTTCCTCTTGTGTAAAATGAACTGGAGAAGGAAATGGCAAACCACTCCAGTATCTCTGCCAAGAAAATTCCCAAATGGGGGTCACAAAAGTTAGTCATGACTGAACAGCAACCACCTTACATTCTGGGGAGGAAGGAAACAGGTTGACAGATAGGTAAATACAGGATAGGTTATATATGAAATAAATGCACAGTGATTGGAAGGAGGTCATTAACAACTAGGAGAATCAGAAAAGACCTCTTAAAGGAAATGGCACTTGAGTAAAACCTTGAAGGGAGCCTGGGATTTGAAGAAGTGAGTGGGGAAGGCATTCCACATATCCGATATAGGTTGTACAAATACTTGGAGGGGTAGGATGAAAGACTTTGTAGGATTGGTAAGAGCTTTAAATATCCAAATGAAGAATTTGTATCTTACCCTCAGGACAATGGAGGGCCACAGATGCCTTTATGAACAGAGTAGAGTGGTAAGGGGAGAGAGAGAGAGAGAGAGAGAGAGAGAGAGAGAGAGAGAGAGAAAGAGAGAGAGAGAGAGAGAGACATAGAGGGAGACAGAGAAGAGAAGAGAGAGATGGGAAAGAGGGGAGAGAGACACAGAGGAGAGAAAGAAGAAAAAAGAGGAGGGAAAAAGAGAGAGAGAGAGAGAGAGAGGGAAGGAGATGAGAAAGAGAAAGAAAAGAGACAGAGGAGAAAGAGGAGGCGAGAAAAGACAGAGAGAGGAAAGAAGAGGAGAGGGGAAGACTGAGGGAAGGAGAGAGGGAGAAGGGGGAAGGGGGGTTCATTCTCAAAGGTTAGATTGGAGGACTCAGAAAAATAGCCACATTTTTTAATGTCTTCCCATTTTCTAATTACCACAGTGATGGACTCAGACATGGCACTTTTTTGGAAAGAAGTTGATAGGGGTATTCTAGCAATGTAAACTCGAAACATATGGTACCTGGGGAGAATGATTGCATTAAGGTTGTGTTTAGCTGGCTAGCATCACCCAGATCCACACAGAAACCCCTCATCCTTCTGGGGAATTCCCTCTACTCTCTGATTTTAGAAGATAAATCCTAGGGAGTTGTCTGGGGCTCAGAGATATTAATAAACTTGTCCTGGGTCTCACAGCTGGTAAGGGACTGGGGTGAGGTCTCTGAAATCCAAAGCTTCCTGATTGCAAATCCAGTGCCCCGTTCATTTTACCATTCTACTCCTCAATTCACAATATCCAGAGGCACCTTTTCCTCCAATTTTTAAATGGGTTGAAGTACATATTCCTGAATGTCTATAAAATCCACAAAGTCTGATAAAAATAGGGATTTGGAGGGAGGTAAAGAAAAAGCAGGGGAGAGAGAGACAGGGACAGAGACAGATGGAGAGGCAGAGACAGAGAGACAAAGAGAGAAAGAGAGAGACAGAGAAGGAGAGGCAGAGATGTTGATAGACAAAAACAGAAATATACAGAGACAGAAAGAATGAGACAGGAACAAAGACGGAAAGAAACACAGAAGGCACAGAGAGGCAGAGATAGATCTACGAATACAATGAGAGAGAATCAGATACACACTGAGAGACAGAGCGGGGCAGAGACAAAGAGACAGAAATAAAGACAGAGACACACAGAGACAGAAAGACATCCATTTGAATTCAGTAATAAGACATCTCAGTCAACCTTCTGATCTATTTCTAAATTGCTTGACAATATATGCCTTTTAAACTAAAAGTTAGAGTAATCATGTAATACTCTTCCCTTTTTCCTGGAAGAATTCTTTTTGCAAACATTAATTTTCCTAACTGCGGAGCGGGAGGCATCCTTCCAGCTGGGGCAACAAAGGCGTAGAAAAATAATTGGATGAGGAACCCATAATAGCAGAGCTGAGAATTCAATTCCTCCTTTAACCTCTTTACGGGGCCTTTGAGATTTCTTTGGTTTCTTCTTGTCTGGTCCTAGCAGGTGTTCCCTAAATTCATTCTGAGTAAACAAAATATAAACCATATTAACCAGATTTTTCTAAATTGACCATGTATGAAGGGATAGAAGCCGTAGCATGCCACAGTAGAATAAGAGGCAGATTGGAAATCAGAGGACCTGGGTTCATTCTCAGCTCAAATAATTACCACCTGGATGACCTTGGGCAAATCATTTAACCTCTAGGGGTTTAATTTAATCCCTTTGAAAAATGAAGGTAGTGAGCTCTCAAAAACCTTTTTTTTTTTTTTTTGCACTTAGCACAATGTCCGTCACATAGTAGGTAATTAATAAATTCATGTTGATTGAATATCATGGATCCTTTTGTCAACCTGGTGAAATCTAAGGAACTGTTCTCATAATTATGTTTTTACATGTATAAAATAAAATACATAGAGTTATAAAGGAAACCAATTGTAATGGAAAAGTTATCAACATATATTACCAAAAAAAAGGTCAGGGAACCCAGATTAAGAACCCCTGGCCTCACTTCCCTGGTCACTTTCTTCAGAGGACTTTTCCTGATTCCCTAAAGTTAATGCCCCATGCATGATACATTTGCACTTTTTTTTCATTCTCCCAAGATTGTGAAAAGAAAGGTCAGGCCAATCAATTGATCATAAACCAGTTATCAAGCTAACAGGCATTGCTCAAAGTCTTACAATGTGTAATGCGCTGGTTTAGGGTTGGGGAAACACAGAAACGTGGTCAACAGTCCCCTCAGGGAGCGAACTTCCTAAATGGATAGACTTTTGAATACGTTGATACCCGTGGGGTACATACGGAGCAGATTGCAGGTCACCTTAAGGAGAAGGCTTTAGCAGCCGAGGGAGGCAGGGGAAGGATGTTGGGGTGGTGGGGGCAGGAAAGGGGCTTTTTTGAGCTGAGTTTTGAAGGAAGTCAGATATTTTAAGAGATGAACGTGTGAGCCAGGAACTGTAATATAAAATACCGTGTTTGAAAACTCTTTATAAGCTGACCTCTCCTACTTTTCCAGACTTCTTATAGCCTTATAACCCCTCTGTGCATTCCTGGTCCATTGAAAATGGCCTTTTTGCTGTTCCCCTCAAAAGACATTTGCGTCTCCCGATTTTCCACTGGAATCTCCCAGACCTGGGGTCCTCTGCCTCTTACCTCCCCCTCCTGGCTTCGTTCAAGTCTCTGCTAAAATCTCCCTCTCTACAAGCAATCTTTTCAGGTACCCCTCAATGCCAGAGCCTTCCCTCTGGGGACACCTCCAATTTAATCCGTATATATCGTATGTATACATAATTGTTTTCTGGTCATCTCCCCCGTGGCCTCCCCCGACTGTGAACTCAGTGTGGTTCAGGAACCTTTTTCTGTATCCTTGGCTTACCATCAAAATGTCTGTTGACTGACTTAAGGTGTTTGTGATAGAAAGACCAATGAAAGAGACTGTCCTCAAGGCTCTTACATGCCATAGGGGAGCCCTGTTCTTATGCATACAAGTATATCTAAAGTAGGTGGGATTTTTTTTTCTATTTTCAAACTCTCTGGCTGTGTAATTTCTTTCCAAATTGACGTAGATCATTTTCTGTAAGAGAACTTTTATACACCATTTTCTCCACATTCTTTAAAAAGCTAAAAAAAAAAAACAAACCTAAATTTAATATGTAAATCATCCTGACAATAAACTAAAATCCCGATAACAGCAGTCTAGAAAAGGGACAAGTTAGAAAGCCTTGGGAAGTCTGTTTCACTCTAAGTAAAATTCATTTCCTATAGTGTTAGTAATCCTGGTACTCTGACTGTCCTCGGGGCCCACTTTACTTTTACTTTTTAAAGCTTATTATTAGTAAAAGGCCGAGAGGATCTTTTGCTGGCTTTCGATGCGGAGATGGAAAGCTTTAACCCTCCGTTGAGGAAAGAGCAGGTTCCAGGAGTGGGCGAGCTGTGAACAGTGGCGTTCCTTGGAATCTTCTCTGTCCCCAAGAGGTGACAGGTGAGCCTGGGAGCCTCCCGAAGCCCGGGGGAGGGCACTGGGGGCCGAGGGCAAGGGTAGCTCCTTCTCGGCTCAGCGGCTGTCCCGGGGGGCAGCCCCAGCAGCAGCAGCAGCGGGCACCAGCTTCGCGTCCCCTTGCTTCTAACCCTTCCCGCATTCTGTTCGCGGGTAGCCTCCTTGCCAGTGCGTGCCCAAGAAAGATGGGATCGGGTTACCTTCGCTGGCAATGGGATGAGCTTGGCCTAATTTGTCCAACTTCTCTCTCACCGACTGGAGTTCTTACAGCCCTCCCACCCCTTTCCTACCCTCCTCTTCCCCCCCCCTCCCAGGGGCCTCCCCCACCCATCCACCCTCCCCTCCCATCCAGCCTCCTCTGCTCGCAGCCGCTGCGCTCGCCTTTCCAAAGCTCCCAGAGGGAAGAAGGCGTGTCCTGCCTGCCCGCCCGCCCGCCAGCCCGTCCTGCAGCTCCCGCCGCCGCTGCTGGAGGAGCAGGCTGACTGGAGCTATAAAAGCGCTGGCCCGGCGCCGGCTCCGGCTTCACTTACTGCCTCGCGCGGCGACTGGCCGGGAGCGAGCGAGAGAGCGAGCGAGCGAGCGCCGCGGGCGGGGGCGGGCGGCGAACCTGGCTGGAGCTGAGGGCGCAGCGCTCGGGGCTGCCCAATGCGTGCACAATCTGCTGCTGCCGCCGCCGCCGCTGCCCCCTCCGCTTCTCCGCAGCCGCCGCTGCCTCCGCTGCAGCTGCCGCCGCCTCCGCCGCGCCCGGAGCAATATGCTGGAGCCACAGAACAGCTAAACGGAGTTTCCCCGCCGCTGCCTGGGCTGGATTGCAGCGCTGTCGTTCCTTATGAAGAAGACACAAGTAAGTAGAGGACGCGTCCCGCGCCTCGTGCCCCCTTGGGCTGGGGACCGGGCTGGAGGGAGAGGCCGGGGGGTGTGCGTGCCCCAGGGTAGGGAGAATCTGAGCACCTCGGCTGGGATTTGGAACCCTTCCTCCCTTCCACCACCCAGGGGAAGGTGTTGGTCGTGAGAAAGAGAAGGAGCAGGAGAAGGATGGAGGTGCCGAGCTCAGGAACCCCAAGGCGAAAGACTTGGAATGTGCACAGTGCATTGAGAGCCCAAGCTCCCAGAGAGCTGAGATTGTTGCATTCTTTGCATTTGCCTCCCCAGGAATTTTCTCGGTCCCTGGCGCGTAGTAGGCACTTAATGAATGCGTGCCTGTTGACAGATCGATCGATTGATTGGAGAGCCAAGTCCCTTTTTTAAGTTTGGAAAAGAACGGGAGACTGGTTATCAGAAGAGATCTTTTTCTGAAAGGTTGGAGCTCCGGTCTCCGATCTTTCCAAAGCGACGTTAAAAGTTGGCTAGGGAAGACGTTGATTTTCCAGAGGGAAATCTCCACATGGATCCCAGCAGGTTATGAAACGAAATCCCCGCACCCCAGACAAACACATTCACACGCGCACACACTCACACGCATGCACACGCACACACACACACACATAAACACACACCACACACCTATCTTTGCACACTCCCTAAGTCTGAGCAGGTCAGAGGCGTCCTAAAGCAGTCTGCCTGCAAAGAGCAGAGCTTGTAGCGCCCCAGATTCCCTTTCTCAGACTTTTGAAATACGTTAGCCTTTTGCGGCGTAGGACCACCACCCAGCTGTGCAGTAGACCTGAAAATCGCACCCAGTGGCGAAATAACCCCTGGAAACAGCTGATTGCTCCTAGAGAAGTTTTGCTGACCTATAGGGGTGTGTGTGTGTGTGTGTGTGTGTGTGGTGTGTGGTATGTGCGTGACTGTGTCACGCTGCCCAAGAAGGCCAGGCATTACTTTTTTTTTTTTTTACCACCCCAAGAATTCCCACCCCACCTTACTACCGGGGACAGAGGGGGATGGGGTGGGGGGAGGAGAAGGAAGCCAAGGAAAAGTGTGTTCCTTAAAGCTCAGAGTTCCTGAGATTACACTGTAAAATGCTATTTAATTTTAGTCGGAGCTGTGATTGTATCTGTTAGGAAACTGCCTCCACCTATCTAGGCCCATGTGTAATTTATAGCCTCCGAGAAAGATTAAGTGATTTACTCGTGGTCAGGGAGCTAATGCGTATCAGGGCGCGGACTTGAACCTGAGGCTTCCAGGTGCCAAGGCCAACCCGCTACCAGCTTTGTTATATTGCTATGCCGTCTCTCCGCAGTCTAAGAGGACTATTAGGTTGTTAATTTGAGGTAACATTGAATAGCTGTATACTCAGCGACTAGCATAATGCCTGACACGTAGTAGGACGTTAGCAAATGTTGATTTCGTCTGTGTATAGCACCGTTGAGCTCTAAGGCTGGGTTGGTTTTTTTTTTACTTGGTAAGTGTTTAAAAGGAGTCGTCTGAGCCGGTATTTTGAAGGGCTAGAGACAGTTTGTACCACTTTGTACTCTAACTGTATCACCCCAAAGTGAAAGAACTGATATATTGGCTGTATGTTCTATAACTGCCCCCTTTTTATCTCCAGGGGTAAAACAGGCGCTTATGATTTCTGAACTGAAGGGGATGGAAGCAAAGAGGTTTATTTCCTGTTTTCAAAAAAAAATCGTTTTAAAAGTGAGAGCTGTAATAGTCCGTGAAATCTACAAAAACAATTCCTCATGTTTAAGTTACACTTGGAAAGAGATTTACCTTTGAACAGTTTGGTGTCTTCAAAATCTGCTAATTCTCAGTCTAGGGACAATACTGAGTCCATCCATTAATCCATCTAGAGGCAGTGTAGACTGGCATTCTGTATTATCTAAAGAGAAAAGGATACTTCTGAGGGGAGTAGCCCACAGACAATAGAATCATCACTTTTTTTTTTTAAATAGAGATGTAGGAAGCTTAATTTTTAATGTTCTCTTTCCTTAAAGGTAAAGTATTAAATAGTCTACTGGGTCATCTTTGGGAAGTGTTATTGAAATGTAAACGTTAGGAAAAGAAATAGGGTCTGAAGAGTTGCTTACACAGAAGAGGTTTTAAAATACGTTTATTCTCAAGCTGGGGGAGGGTGAGTCAGAGAAATTCCTTCCCAGAGTAGAAGAACCTCTTATGAATGAGAATAACATATTGCACAGACTGGTAGATCAAGATGCTTCTGATAAAGGTAAAATGGTCAAAATGTTCATATTTAAACAAAGCAGTTTGGAGATCATACATAGAACTCTGGAGGCAATCTGCTTAATCCACCCTCTACCCTCCTTCATGTTTGCTCTTCAGTCATGGCTGACTATTCATGCCCCCATTTGGGGTTTTCTTGACAAAGATACTGGAGTGTTTTTGCCATTTCCCTTTCCAGCTCATTTTATGGATGAGGAAACCAAGGCAAACAGGGTTAGGTGACTTGCCCAGAGTCACACGGCTAATAAGTCTCCAAGGCCAGATTTGAACTAAGGAAGAGGAGTCTTCTTGACTCCAGACTAGGCATTCTATCCACTTCATCAACTGGCTGCCCCCTTTTCCTCAGTACCACACTTCATTTCCAAAGCTGCCACCCAGCCCTCTATCCTCAGGCACTAGCTTTAGAACTGAAAGAAACCTTCAGAGGCTCCCTAGTCCACCCCTCTTCCTCATTTTGTAGGTGAAGAAATTGAGGCCCAAGGAAATCAAATGACTTGCCCAAGGTCACACAAAGTCAGGATCTGAAACTAGGTCCTCTGAATCCAGTTACTTCTTTTTCTGTTTTTCTCTCTTTCTTTGAATGCCCAGCACTTAGCACAGTACTTGGCCCATGGCAGAGGCTTAACTAATACTAGTTCACTGACTTACTGACAGACACTATACCACATGATTATATCCCGGCTTTGTGGATAATATGAGATCTCTAATCTCCTTTATGGGTGTAGGATTAAATAGAATGATTCCATTAGGAACTAGAAAGAGGTCAGTCTACCCTGAAAAGCTCCATGGCGTTAACGCCTCAGGATGCTGCTGGCTGGGGACACTGGAGACAGCTAAATATTTTAGAAATGTGACCTGTAGAAACAAGTTAAACGCTTGTGGCCTCTTGGGGGAATTGAGTTGTGTGGTAAAGGACTTGTGGCCCCAATCTAAGAAGTGCCCTTGGTGAATGGATGCATTCATCTCCAGCGAATAAGTGACCTTCAAAGTTTCCTTTTGGGTCCCTCCTAGTACTAGCACATTCCTGCCACTGAGAGAGGGAACACTGTGGAAATTAGCATGAGATAAAGTGGAACGTCTGCAAAGGAGAAAGAGGGGGAGAGGAAAAATTGTCTTCTCCTTTTCACTGGCGAATTCTCCAAGCCAGAAGGGTGTTGTTTTTTTTTTTTTAAATAATGACCCTCTTCAATATTGCATAAATGGTCAATACGGTTTAGTTGCAAGCTTTAGACACTGAGGTCTGGGTTTGGTTGCTCCCACAATACAGTCTTGTCTTTGATAATTTTCTCTCTAAGTTTAAATTGTTAGTTTAAATCAGATATTCTTCACTTAAAGCCTGATAGATTTGAAAGTGAACTGAGATGTGGGAGGAAGTTTTACATCTTTATTTTTATTTGACTAATTTAGCATTTTTTGAAGTCTTTCGACAAATCAGTATTTTGAGAAAAGTTTCACCATATTCCTAAAGATATTCATGGTGCATGAAAAGGGTTGAGTACCCTGGATTTAAAAGATCTTTTATCTTGGTGGTCAATGAAGGGCCTAATGGATGAATGAACTCACAAGTCCAGTATTTATACATAAACTTTCTGTGGTTCTTTCATAGTTGCAAAGTCCTTCCTATGCAGTAAGTTCCAGATTAGAACCTTGTGAGGTGGGGGTTGTAAGGAACTCCATGTTACAGATGAGGAAACTGAGGCAGGCAGCAGTTAAGTGACTTGTCTAGTATCAGAATGCTCATTCAAGCAATCAAAATCCTTGCTCTTCCCTTCCCCCAAAATGCTTTATAAAACAAAGAACACAATGCTTCTTTGATTTATACTATTATAATTTGAACTCACCACTCTAAGCTTTCATGTACCTTGAATTTGGAGTCAGAATGACCTGCTCAGACATTTAATAGATTTTTGACCCTGGGCAAGTCACTTAATTTTTGTCTGCCTCAGTTTCTTCATCTGTAAAGGGGGAAAGTTTGTTGGGAGGATAAAATTAGATAATATTTTTGTGAAGTTCAAAGTACTCTATTATTATTACTTAGTTATTTGCATATTTACCAATTAAAATATAAGCTTCTTGAGGGCAGACTTTTAAACCTTTCTTTGTATCCTCAGGGTTTAACAGTGCCTTTAATAGTGAGCACTTAATACATCAACATATGCTTATTGATTTTCAATCTAATTGAGTCTATGTACTTAATATCCACATGTGTGTTTTGATGAGTGACACAGCATCCATTTAGTGCATTTGATGAAATTCTCATGAGAAGAGTTTACCTCTTTATGAAAAAGAGGTTTCCAGAGAAGAGAGATGATTTGGGAAAGGTCAAACAACCAGTGAGCAAGAAACCCAGGGTTGTAACCCAACAACTGAGCTCAGGTCTCTGATTCCCAAGTTCCTTCCCCAGTATTTCCACTCTATGCCTTATAGCTTTCCTGGACCTAGATCTTTGCTTTCACCACTGTGGGGGAACTTCCCTGTGTGGGAACTACATCCACTAAGGCAGATCACAACCAATCTGTGCCTCAGGGAACAAATTCTAAAGAGTGGTCCTAGGGATAAGGCATTTGCTCTACTGGTGTGTGGAAGGAGGAGACAGGAAGGAGGACACGGGAGGGAGGAGGATAGAGGGAAGAGGCAGGAGATAGTAGGGAGAGGAAAGAAAGGAAGAGGATGGAAGCAGAAGGCAGGAGGGAGAGGGAGGAAGGATTAGTCCTCATTTTGTTCTGTGAAATTCCAGATTCAGTCAAAGGGCTGTGCTTGAGGACCTGGAGGGCCACATGTGGCCTCTAGGTTACCGGTACTCCTCCTCAGGTGGAATCAGAAAGACTCAGCTTCCCTGAGTTCAAAATCTGACCTCAGACACTTACTAGCTGTGTGACTCTGAGCAAGTCACTTAACTCTGTTTACCTCAGTTTCCTCATCTATAAAATGAGCTGGAGAAGGAAATGGCAAACCACTCCAATACTGAAAAATGACTGAACAACAAGTTATAGAGTCCAGTCCCAACCTTCTACCCAATATACCCCACTGTCTTTAGACTTCTGGTACTGTGTCAAATACTTACACTATTAATAATGACACTTGGAATAATTGCTACAATATGGCTTGAAGAAATACAAATATTTTGAGTTGGCTATTTTTTCTTTCTGTTTTTAAACATTTATTGATGGAGTATAGTTATGACAATTTTTTTTATATATTCCAAAGTATTCTTAGTTATCAAATTGGGGTTTTGGTGATTTCCTTGACTCAGGGAAGTCCCAGATGAGGAAACTCTATTTACTAGTGCAGGTTAGGCACCTGCTCTACAATTTATGGTCTTAGGCTTAGAGTTTTTGGAAAGTTCAGTGATTTGCTCAGTCAGTCAGTCAGTCTGTAGCAGAAACTGGACTTTTAAACTGAGGTCATTCTGATTTTAGGACTTTCTTTCCATGAAATTATACTGCCTCTCCTGCAGAAGTTAGGTAAATGCTAAATATTAATAAGTATTAGACACTGCTCATATATATATATATGTGTATGTATATATAAAATGTATTTATATACAGTATGTATGTGTGTGCATGTGTGTGTAGTATGGAATGTATAGGGAAAGAGCATATACAGGATGTCCCAAAGGTGTTAATGTAGTTTAAAGCTTTTTAGCTTTATAACATTAAGACTTTTAAGGCATCCTATATGACTGTGAATATGTATGTATGTAGTATACACACATGCATGTATATTATACACACATGTAAATGTGTATAATAGAATAAAAGATGTACTGAAAACATTTCAAGGCAAATCCCTTTGTGGTGTGTGTGGTGTGTGTGTGTGTGTGTGTGTGTGTGTGTGTGTGTGTGTGTGTGTGTGTAACATAGGACAGCTAGGTGGCGCGGTGCCCTGGAGTCAGGAAAACTCATCTTCCTTAGTTCAAATCTGGCCTCAGACACTTACTAGCTGTGTCACCTTGGGCAAGTCACCTAACCCTATTTGCCTCAGTTTCCTCATCTGAAAAATGAGATAGAGAGGGAAATGGCAAAGCACTCTGTATCTTTTCCAAGAAAACCTCAAATGGGGTCACAAAGAGTTCGACACGACTGAAACTACTGAACAACAAAAAAACATGCAATCACATGGTATTTATGTGATTGTGGTTTTTATAGGGAGTTGGGTATACATATATATACTGTACATGTTGCGAGTCTTTAATCTATCTTTCTATCAATCTATCCTGGATTGGAAGGGACTCATGACTATTAAAAACTTAGTTAAAAGCTTTGATGCTTGTAGGAATGGAGTCAGTGACTATACTTCTGTTTTAGGAAATTTGGGGAACTCCTTTAGAAGAAGCTCAATCTTAGCCATTTGCCAATTGGCACCTCCTGACATTTCTGGGCACCTTATATACAACGTGTTGTGGGATCCTTGCAACAATCCAATGAAGTGGGTAATTTGACCATTCCTGTCTCTACTTAATGGAAGAAGAAACTAAGGTTCAGAGATATTTAAGGTATTCACCCAAGGTCACCAACCGAGTGGTTCCATTTACTCTTAACTAGAGTTAAGGCTGTACTTTTATTTCTAATTGGGAGGCTGTTTCTGAGAGACTTCAGGTAAAAAAAACAATCAACGAAACAAAAAACTTTATTTTTTTATTTTTATTATTATTATTATTTTTTAATGTTTAACAATCACTGCCATAAAATTAAGATTTTATCCCCCCCACACCTACCCCCCACTACCCCCCTCCCTCCCCACGACCGCATACAATTCTGTATAGGTTCTACATTTCCTATTGAGTACATTTTCACTATAGTCATGCTACGTAGTCGAACTAAAATAAGTGGAAGAAATCATATAACAAATCAAAACATGATACACAAAAACACACACACACACAAACATGATCTGCTACATTCTGTGAATGACTTCCATATTTCTTTCTCTGAGTGTGGAAGGCATTTTGCCTTAGAAAACCACCATTGGGATTTTTTTTTTTTAATAAGTTCTTGTGTTATTATGAAATTCCAAGTCTACCAGAAAAAACTCTCGCACACTGTGGTTGTTGCTGTGCACAAAGTTCTCCTGGTTCTGCTCCTTTCACTCAGCATCAGATCATGTAAGTCCTTCCAGGCCTCTCTGAAGTCTTCTTGTTCATCATTTCTTATGGCACAATAGTACTCCATTACATTCATATACCATAATTTATTCAGCCATTCCCCAATTGATGGACATCCCCTTGACTTCCAGTTTTTGGCAACTACAAAGAGTTCTGCTATAAATATTTTTGTACATGTGGGACCCTTTCCCATTTTTATGATCTCTTGGGGATATAGTCCTAGTAGCAATATACCTGGGTCAAAGGGTATGCACATTTTTGTTGCCCTTTGGGCATAGTTCCAAATTGCTCTCCAGAATGGTTGGATGCGCTCGCAGCTCCACC
This sequence comes from Notamacropus eugenii, assembly GCF_028372415.1. Taxonomy (NCBI): domain Eukaryota; kingdom Metazoa; phylum Chordata; class Mammalia; order Diprotodontia; family Macropodidae; genus Notamacropus; species Notamacropus eugenii. The sequence continues at coordinate 270,536,301 of NC_092874.1, read as the reverse complement.
AACAATGAGTTAGTGTTCCAACTCTCCCACATCCTCTCCAGCATTTATCATTTTCTTGTTCTGTCATGTTTGCCAATCTTATAGGTGTGATGTGGTATCTCAGAGTTGTTTTGATTTGCATCTCTCTAATCAAAAGTGATTTAGAGCATTTTTTCATATGATTATAGATATCTTTAATTTCTTCTTCCAAAAATTGCCTGTTCATATCCTTTGACCATTTATCAATTGGGGAATGACACAAAAAACTTTTAGTTATCAGAAATCACTTGAAGGTCATTGCCCTTGGTGTCAAAAGTGCTTGTTATCTGATCTTGGAAAAGTCTTTTGACCTTTTATGAAACTCAATTGCTTCAGCTATAAAATGGGCATAATGCTATCTTCCCTGCTTACTATAGGGTTCTTGAAAGACACAAATGAGATGTGATGTATAAACCGCTTTGTTGCCTAACATGAAGTATTATTATTACTGGAAAGGTAAGATGTTTTCCTATAGAAATATTAGAAAAGAGCTTTTTATTTCCTGGAAAAGGGTTAGAAGAAAATTTGAACAAAAGATCTGCTGAAAACATTGCAAGGCAAATCCCTTTGTGCTGTGTGTGTGTGTATGTGTGTGTGTGTGTGTGTGTGTGTGTGTGTGTGTGTGTGTGTGTGTGTGTGTGTGTAGTAGTAGTAGTAGTAGTAGTAGTAGTGGTAGTAGTAGTAGTGGTAGTAGTAGTAGTAGTAGCAGTCTTAGGTTGCTTACATAGTGAGGGAAATTTATTTTTCCAAATTAAAGTTAATACATTTATCAAAAAAATGTTTGTACTCAGTCAACAGTGCTTACTATGTATCTGGCTCTGTGGTGAGCTCTGAGGTTACAAGGAAAGGCAAAATTCATCAATCAATAAATATTGATTAAGTGCCTACCAAGTGCCTGGCAATGTACTAAGTGCTGGGGATGCAAAAAGTGGCAAAGTACAGTCCCTGTCCTTAAAGAACTTACAATCTAATGAGGGAGACCACATGTAAACAAATATTTATAATGCAAGCTATATACAGGATAAATAGGAAATTATTAACAAAGGGAAGGCACGAGAATTAAGACGTGTTATGGAAGGCTTCTTGTAGAAGATAGGAATTTAGTTGTGACCCAAAGAAAGCTAGGGAAGTCAGTAAGCTGGATCAGAGGAGGGAGAGCACTCCAGGCATGGGGACAGCCAGAGAGAAGACTGGGAGCCAAGAGGTGGAATGTCTTGTTGTTGGATCAGCCAGGAGTCCTTGTCCTCGAGAATCTCTCATTCTAATGGAGGTGACAACATATTAAAAACTGTGTATATAAAGGTTATAAAGAAAGAGGCATCCTACAGAAAGTAGGATTTGAGGTGGGTCTTTTTTTTAATTTAGTATTTTATTTTCCCCCAATTACATATAAATACAATTTTTACCATTCTTTTCTTTTTTAATTTTGAACTCCAAATTCTATCCCTCCTTCCTGTACCTCCATTGAGAAGGCAAGCAATTTGATGTAGGTTATGCATATATAGTCATGCAAAACATTTCTATGTTAGTCATGTTGTGAAAGAAAACATAGACCCCTCCCCCAAAAAAAACCTATAAGAAAAATAAAGTAAAAAAATTGTTTTGATCTACGTTCAGATGCCATTAGTTCTTTCTCTGGGGATAGACAGCATTTTTCATCATAAGTCCTTCAGAGTTGTCTCGGATCATCAGAATGCTGAGAACAGCCAAGTCATTTGTAATTGATCATCCTACAATATTGCTGTTACTGTGTACAATGTTCTTCTAGTTCTCTCATTTTACTTTGCATCAGTTCATGTTAGTCGTTCTAGGTTTTTCTGAGAGCATCCTGTTGAACTGGGTCTTGAAGGAATCCAGGGAAGGCAAGATTCAGAGGTGAGGAGGGAGAACATTCCAGCTGTGGGGATGACCAATGGAAAGGCAGAATTAGGACATCGAATGTCTTGCTCAAGGAACAGAAATATGGTCATTGTCACTGGAGAAGAGAGTAGATGGGTGGAATGAAGTATAAGAAGATTGGAAAGGTAGGAAAGAGCCAAGTTGTGAAGGCTTAAAATCCAAGTAGGATTTTGTATTTGGTGTAAGTCTCAAATAATAGAGCCAAATATAAAAGGAGCCAGGAAGACCTGGGTTCAAGTCTAGCCTTTGACACAAAGTAGCTATGTGACCCTGGGCAAATTACATCATCTCTTAAGATTATGCTGACCTTTAGTGGTGGAGGGTGTTTCCTTTCCCCTTATCATGAGTCTGAGCCCAATCTTCTGTCAATTATCTACTGAACTTGGACTAGTTGCTAGTGATATAGAGATACACAATGACCTACAGTTATCCTTTCCACATCACCACTTTCCCCATCAGTTTCCATATATTGGTTTCTATATATCATGGGTTGGCATAAGAAATTAAATGGAAATTTGGGGGGGAATAATTTGATGGGAGTTGCAGGCCAGCAGATGACAAAATACTTAACCCAGATTTTACCATAAAGTACTGCAAACACCCATAAAAGAAATATAAAAAGTTCCAACTTCTTCTGGTACAAAGGGAGGTACAAAAATTTTTACATGATTTTCTGGATCACTGGAATGCCACGCCCCTAACCTCTGGGATGTGGAAGGCATAACTGTAACTCCAACCCTTAGAGAGTTTATACCTAATGGAGGGCATTTGCAAAATGTAAAAGGTGATGAGGACAACGGAAAGGTCTAGACAAAATAATTTAGAAGTATTTGAGAAGGAACAGAGAGAAAATCAGTCAGGATGAGAGGAAACTCTATATCAGGAAGGGGTCACCTGAGCTGATCTTTGATGCAAGAGAACATTCAGCCTAACAGTCAACGAGTATTTATTAAGTACCTATGGTAATCCAGGAACTGTTGTGTTCCGGGTGTGGAGGACCTTCTGCAGAGGAGACAGAAGGCTGGAGAATGGGGGCTAGGGAGGGAGGAGGAGGGTTATCAACTAGTAGCCCAATTTGGCTGAAACATCACATAGCCCTTAGTAATGCTGACTTATAATGGCTTAAAACTGGTTAGGCCCATCCAAGATTTTGAAATCTCCGTGCTGTCAGTATACTGAATGCCATAGAGAACAAGGAAAACAACCATATGGTAAGAGGAAAGTCTGGTCCAACCCAATTAAGTTGCTAAAAATGTATTTGTTTTATTGAATTGAGGGGGCTAGCCAAGTTGTAATCCAACTTTTTCATAAAAAATGGTTACTTTGAAAATCTTTCCATCACCCTAAATGACTTCCCAAAGAATGTACATTCCCAAAGAGACAGAGCGTTTCTATATTTCAACTTTGAATGTCTCTACCATATTCTCATTCCCATTGCACAGACTCTTAGAAGAAATAGGATATTATTTTCTGCCAAAACTATCTCCCGCTCCTCCCCCCATTTTGGTCATAACATAATATAAGAATACAATGCCTGCCAACATTTAACATTGTTCCCTTTTCCTTCCCCCTACCCCACCCTCCAACCAACCAAAACACATACTATGCTGTGTGGTATTAGGTATTTGATATAGTGTAAGGATCCAGAGAGCTTCATGTTTTATCCACATTGGTTCATTCATCATTTTCCACCACAGTCAAGCATCTACCTGGAGATGAGTGATAAATGAAACTATTTCCAATAGAAAAGCATCCTGAAACCAAAGAGGACATTTGAATCATTCAAACTTGACTACTTTTGGCAATGTGCAGTGGACAGAGTAACCCCCCCCAGCCCACCCTCCCCACCACGGTACCCCATGGCCTAGGAACCCTCAAACACTATGGTATCCCATCTGTCTTGGGCACTTCACTACCGAGAGTCAATTTCTTTTCCTTTAGCTCTTTGCCCCATCACTCTAGGGAATAATGATCAGACCGCTGATCTCATTGGTCAGCCAGAGTGTGCTGGAACCCACTGAACTGGAGTCGATTGTTAAATTTTCTGTGTGTTCATTTCCACCTCAGAAACTGGTAAACGCTACAAATCCTGGGCATTTATTGTTTTGCTGATTGTCTAGGCTTAAGAAAGTGACACAGAAAATATTTACAATGCAGATTAAATTGAAGTGTCAAACATTTTTTCCATTGTTAAACATTTACCCATAGATAAGGAAATGCCAAGTGAGGAAACTCTAATTACAGGTCACCAGTTTCTCTGCAATGAATAGTCACCTTCTAGACTGCTCAGCTCCCCAGGGTTATACAACCAGTACGTGTCAGAAGCAGCATCTGAATCCAGGTCTGCAGGCCAGCTCTCCTTCTGTCTCACCACACTGTCTCACCTGGATTAATCCCAGAAAAGTCTCTGAAATGAAGTTGAGGCTTTAGAACCAACTATCAGGCCATCAACAAAAGGGTTTTTGTTTGTTTGTTTTTTAAAGGTCTGGATTGGAATCATGGCTCTGAACCTGTCTCTTAGTGTTCTTATAAAATAAAAAGGTTAGACTGGATGACCTCTAAGGTCCCTTCCAGCTCTAAACCTCCGCTCTTGTTCTTGAGAGACAGAGACATGGGAAAAGATGGAGGGAGGGTGGGAAACAGACAAAGATAGAGATGGAGAGGGATGGAGGGAAAGAGACAGAGATAGATCAGAGAGAGAGAGAAAGAGAGAGAGAGAGAGAGAGAGACAGGGATAGACGGATGGAGGGAGAAATGGACAGAAATGGAGAGTGAAAGATAGAGACAGACAGACAGACAGATGCAAGGAAGAGGACCAGGCATTGTAGGAGGGAGAGAGACAGAGACACACAGATGGAGAGGAAGGCAGGGAGGGAGAGATAGACAGACAGATACAAATGTGGGGGCAAAGGGTGGGAGGGAGAGAGAGAGATAGAGACAGAAGACAGAGAGAGAGAGAGATGGAGACATAGATAGGGATAGAGATATGAAAAGTTAGACAAAAGCATCAAGGAGAAAAGACACCTTTGTCAGTTTTTATGATTCAGCGCCCTGTCCCGCAAGTGCACATCTTTTCTTCTCAATGAATGACATTGACTTGGTCAGCTGCTTTCTTGGTACTCACTTGATTCTTCTTAATCTTTCATGTAATGGAAGACATTTCCTCTGCATTGCTTTGTCTCTTTACTGGATGACATGCAGTAGCTTTTTAATATTGCGCAAATTTTCCTTTTTTGGGGTCTAGGGGTGTGGGAGGGCTTTCTCCTCAGGTTCCCTAGCTGTTCACTCTAGGCTACCTCCCAAGGGATCTTTTATCATTCCCCACTCCCCTTTAAAGATATGAGTCATAAACCTTTGACTTTCTTGGCCTCAGTCTCCACTCTCCCATGTAGCTGGTTCAATTTAGAGAGCAAATGGAAGAAACGCTTGGCATGCTTTATAATTCATACTTTGGTATTTTACACCACAGCAGCTGCTATGACTAATGCAGCATCACAAAGGTCTAACTTTCTGACTTCACTGGACTCTTCTTGGAGGAGAGTGGGGTGTGGTAAGAGGAGATAGGATGGACTTTGAAATCAAACTTTTGACTTCCCTGTGCTAGTTTTCTGGATTTCACCCCCCCTTCCCCCAATTGTCTAGCCTGAGATAAGTAAGGATTGTTTTGTTTTTATAAAAATGATTCTCAGAGTACTTTCACATGTTAAGCAACAGTTGTGATAAGCCCTTCACTGGTAACATGTTTCAAACAAATATTGTCAGTTGTTGAATGATTGGTGGATTTGGCATTATAAAGTTTTATTGTTGTTCAGTTATTTTCAGTCACGTAAATCCTGGAGTGGTTTGCCATTTCCTTCTCCAAATCGATGATTTTCCAGATGGCAACTGACACAAAGAGGGTTAAGTGACTCGTTCAGTCATACAGCTAGTAGTGTCTAAGGCCAGATTTGAACTTAGATCTCCAGGCCTACACTCTATCCATTGTGCCACCTAGCTGTGTCGTAGACCTGGGTTCAAATTCAGCTGCTGACACTAATGCTCTGATGATGGTGAGATTATTTTAACTCTTATGTCTCAGTTTTCTCATCTGTAAAATGAATAAGGTAAGCTTAAAAATTAATTTCCAATTTATTTAAAGTCAGTTTTCACTGAACTATTATTTAGTGATTTTTTTTTTGTTTTGATATAGCCTGGATTTCCCCCAGAATCCCTCTCCTACCTTACCCCACACCAATAATTGCTTCTAACATTTTTACAAGGAAGTGGAAGAAAAAAGCCAATTTATCAAAACTGATCAACACACTAGGGGCAAGCTTATTCTTAACCATTTTTCAGCATTCAGTTTTGATTACTTTGTGATAGTTATCCTTTCCATTTGGGTTATTATGGTATATTGTTGTTTTCCTAGTTCTGTCTGCATCAGATCATGTAAGTTACTGAACCATTTTTATCAGAATGAAGATGGAAGGGACCTTGGAGGTCACACAGTCTACAATCCCTTCATTTTACAGAAGGGATAGTAGAAATGAAGTGACTTGCCCAAGGTCACACTAGTATTAAATGGAAGAACCAGGATTTGAACTCAGGTCTTCTGGATTCCAAATAAACAAATCATTCAACAAACATTTATTACATATTTTGTGTGCCAAGCATTGTAGTAGGTGCAGTGCTACCAATACAAAGAATGAAATAATCTTACCCACAAGGAATTTCTACTGAATCGGTAAGGCAGTTAATATATGAACTTGACCTTGATGAATCATTTACAATAAATAGGCAATATGAATGAAAAACCTTCTTTGATAAGTGACCAGTGTTTTGAAATTTGTGAAACATTCCAAACTATGGCAATTCTGACAGCAAGAAATAATGCCCAGTAGCTTGTGGTTAATTTTCTACACTAAGTATTTGCTATGATGAGAATTTTAGATAGTAGAGTCTGGAAACCTGGGTTCTAATTCTGATTCTGCCAGTAATTTGCTGTGCAACCGTGAGAAGTTATTTAACCTCTCTGGTCTTCTGTTTCTTTGTCTGTGAAATTTTGTGTCTTGGTACTAAGAATATGAAGGTTTAATCAAATCACTGCCCTAAAATAAAATAAATGTGAGTAAATCATGGATATGACATTTCATTGTTTTAAGTGATGCACAGAAATAAGAAAATAGAGACTGTTCTGGACCTCCTATTTCATTGGACTGTTTGTGTTATTGTCTTAGTTAGAACACTGGGAAGTTAAAGGACTTGGCTAGGGTCACACAGCCAGTACGTGTCAGAGGCAGAGCTTGAACCCAAGTCTTCTGGGCTCCAAGTCAACTCTATTATGCCATGCTGCCTCATGTGAAAGTTGAAAAATGAGACTAAATTTAATTTCCACTGCTTCTAGTGAATGCATAAACTAATGCTATCATCACACTTGGACTTTTAAATTTATGATTGCATTCCCCTCTAAGTTGCCTTTTCCACGTCTTACTTCTGACCTTTGAATTTTCTGATAAAGAGAGAAAGAAAGAACTTAAATTTAAATTGTGCTTTATAGAAACAAAGATTTAGTAACATAACATTATATAACATTTGATGCAGTACAAGGTAACAAAACATCCCATCCATTCCCATCTCATCTCATCCTATGCCATCCCATCCCAACATTGAATGTAACCTAACCTAATGTAATACAGTATAATATAACATAACATTTGTCACAGCACAATGTAATGACATCCCATCCCATCCCATCCATTCCCATCTCATCTCATCCTATGCCATCCCATCCCAACATTGAATGTAACCTAACCTAATGTAATACAGTATAATATAACATAACATTTGTCACAACACAATGTAATGACATCCCATCCCATCCCATCCATTGTCATCTCATTTCATCCTATCCCATTCCAATATATGTAATGCAGTGCAGTGTAACATGACATAATGACATGCTCTAACATGCTATATCACTTATTACCTGCATGATCTTAGGTAAGTTAATTAACTAGACCTCAGTTTCCTTTTCTGCAAAAATAAGAAGGTTGGACTATGGGACCTTTTTTGATCTTTTCTTTTTTGATTCTAAATTTATGATCTCCTTTGAGCCTTAAAACAATCCTGGGGACAGGGCATTAATGTTTTATTATGTCTAATTTTACAGTTTAGAAACTGAGGCAGAATGTTGTTGTTTTTTGCCGTTTCCCTCGTGGTCAATAAGCTAGTAAGTGCTGCAGTGGAGCTGAAATCCAGGTCTAAGTTTGGTGCTCTATTAGTTATATAAAGAGCTGCTGATTTTATGTTGTAAAAATTCACTCAGGGAATTCACAGTGTTTATAACTTATAGTCTTATTGAGCATTTGAGTCTCAAAAGAGGTTAAGTCAGGGATTACTAGGGGTGTGAAGAGGTTGCCAAGTGGAGATGGTGACTATTTGGTAAATAACTATGTTGTACTATTGAAATTGTTGTTCAGTCATGTCTAATTCTTTGTGACTGCATTTGGGGTTTTATTGGCAAAGACTAGCTTTATTGGTTTTAATTGGCAAAGAGTGGTTTGCCATTTCATTCTCCAGCTCATTTTACAGATGAGGAAACTGAGGCAAACAGAGACTTGTCCAGGGTCACACAGCTAGTGTCCAAGGCCAGATTTGAATTCAGGTCTTCCTGACTCCAAGCCTAACATTTTATCCACCAGGCCACCTACCTGCCCTACTATCATAGTTAGCTAATCTTTTAGTTTTTGTTTCTAATGTGATACATGGTAAATTCTAGAATTTATTTCCTTTCACTTTGAATAGGGACATGGGAAAATTTGCTTAAAGTCAAAGAGTATGGTGATGAAAAAGGTCGGGAATGCTTGGGTTAAGTGACTTATTCTTGAATTTGAAATAGTAGTATTTGAATAGGCAACATTTATAACCTTTACATATATTATTTGATTCTCACAACAACCTTGTGAGATAGGTGTTATTAATAGAAACTGAGACCCTGAAAGTTTAAGTGGTCATAGAACTTAAGTAACTGAGTCAGTATTCAAACTCCAGTCTCTCTTACTCAAATTTGGCATCCTACCTCAGATACCACCAAGCTTCCCATGTTTTGATATATGTATTTGAACTTAGGCCTTCCTGCCTCCAGCCCCAGTTCTCCGATGAGCACTTCCCCCAATCCCTAGGCTACCCCTTGGTAAGTCCTTCCAAGGACAAGCAGCCCAAGGAAGCCTTGTAACCAAGGGTAATGTAATTCTTACCATGCTCTTTCTTTCCCCGTCCACTTTTCGGTATCTGTGTGGTCTGAAATGAATAAAGGCAGATGGACCTCTATTATGACTGGGCATCAGAAAGCTCGCTGCAAACAGCATCTTTGCAATTTTACAGGACTTCTCCTGGGTAAAATGATAAAGAGCAAAGAGTTGGTGGGTGGAGAGGAACCTAGGACCCACAGGAGAGCAAAGAAAATATCTGTACCCGTTGAGGGAAAAATCTGATTTATTGTGGTGGTACTGTCGCCCCCTCTGAGAGTAGACCTCCTGCCCTCTTTGAAATAATTCTCTCCTGGCTGACTCCCTTCCTGAGGCCCCAGGAGGCCCCAGCTGTAGGAGCTGGGCCATGTCTGTAGCTGCTGACAGTTTCTACTTAGAAGTCAGAAGCCTCAGCAATCCTTTTTTCACTGTTTACAGGAGAGTAATCAAACATCCCAAGATTCTTCCCTGAGTTGAGAGTGAACAGGCTGGTTCCAACATCACAAAAAACTTCAAATACTAGAACATTTCTTTCTCCTTCTAGGTTCTTAATCTTTATTTGTATGTGTCCAGTAAAGCCTACGGATCACCTCGGAAAAGGATTTCATTTAAATTTCATAGGACTACAAAGGAAACAGATTCTATTGAAATACAGTTACCAAATTATTAAAACAAATTTGCAAACCCAGGACTAAGAACCCTTGAATAATACACCGATCTTTACCTCCTGGAAACAAAGATGCCGGAAACATGAAGTGACCTACCAGGGCAAAGTTAGGAATTAAGACTGATAATGTAAGAAAATGAACAGACAAAAATACTCACCTATAAGAATGATGTTTAGTATTCATTTTCCCAGAGAATTACCTGGATTCTTTATGGCATTTGGCCTGACCTTAGTAGTTGAGGTCATTTAGTTCCATGGTTTAGAGAATATTCCTAATGAAGGTGGCAGGGTTCCAGTTTAGGATGCTAGGTTTAGAGCCACAAGGGACCTCGGGTGACTTAACTAAGACAGCACAGGTAGCAAGTGTGGGGAGATGATGGTGGTGATCATAGCTTTGAGAGGAAGGGATCCCAGACCTAGAACTTGAAAGGATCTTGGAGGTGATCTGTTCTAATCTTTTACAGATAAGGAAACTGATGCTGAGGAAGGTTAAGTGACATGCCCAGCTCAGAGGTAGGGTTTGAACCCAGGACCTCTGACTCAAGAACTCAAGTATATTTCTATTATATTTCACCAGAGTTTTAAATCTGTTAAGAGGCCTCAAAGGCCATCCTCCTCATTTTTTGTTGTTCAGTTGTATTCAGTTGTAGCCAACTCTCTGTGACCTCATTTGGGATTTTCTTGGCAAAGATGGCATAGTGATTTGCCTTTTCCTTCTCCAGCTTATTTTACAGATGAGGAGCATGAGGGAGACAGGGTTAAGTGACTTGTCTAAAGTCTCATAGCTATTAAGTGTCTGAGGCCAGATTTGAACTCAAGAAGAGGAGTCTTCCTGATTCCAAGACCAGTACTCTGGACATTGTGCCACCTACCTGCCCCTAAGGTGTGAAGAAACTGAGGCCCAGAGAGTTTAAGTGACTTGCTCAAAGTCGCAAAGATAGTGACTAACAGGAGGTGTTAGTCGGTGCTCATGCAAAGATCTTTTGGCCAGCAGATTCAGCCACCCTTTCCGTTATACGTCCTACTTCTGCTGGTTCACAGACTGCATTCCATACCCCACCCATGCCTCTAATCACTTATAGGGGAGACCAGGTAGGACAGTGTAGATGGAAGAGAGCCACTCCTTAACCAATACTAACTGTAGAATATTAGCTGAACTCATCTTCCTACATAAATGACAGTCAATTATTACATTTCAAGTACGAACTGCAGACCCCAGAGCAAAGAGCATTCAAGTCTGTGTTTGTCTAGCACACATTTACAGTGTCAACTTTTCAAGTCAACCATAGGAGTTGTGTTAAAGTATGGAGCCAAGTAAGATTTTAGAAGTTTAGGTAAAAAAAATTTTCCCAATCCCCAGCTTCTTTTCTTATCCTACTTGCATTTTTTTTGTTTGTATAAAATCTTTAAAATTTTACTTAAATCAGAATCATCTATTTCATCTTTCCGAGCCTAAGAATGTTGGACTTTTTTTTTCTTTTGCTTTGAGGCAAACCCTCCAAAAGGAGAGGCAGTTGTAGTTTAGGAAAGTTCAGGGGACTGAATGATGCCTCATAATTGACTTGTTACTTTCCACTTTAACAGTGTCAGACACACTGGTATTAATCCAAGTCTTCTCCAAAAACCCAGCTAATAATAACTGCCTGTATGTTGAGGTAACCTCAAGGTCTTTATACTAAAGTAGCCTCTGTTCAGTGGAGAAACTACGGGAAACACCCTCCTACAACAAGTGCCTTGTGAAAACATGCAGTTTCCTTGGCTCCCATGAATAGTCTTAACAAAGAAAGTGTTTTCTAACATAAAGGGCTCCATGCCACCCTATGGGGATGTGGTAGCTATATGAATGTAATAGCACTTTGCATTTACATAATGCCAGGCTCCCCTATTCCTGAGAAAGATGTTTTCCATTAAAAGTATCTTACTTGGGTTAAAAAAAAAGAACCCTGAAAACAAAAAATTCAACACAAACACATTGCCATTTTCAGTTCTGTGCTGAGCTACGATTTGATATTTTTCTATAGTAGATGCTATCTCTTGCTTTCTCTTTTATCTCAGTTTTTGTTTTTTATCAATGAGAAGCTCCATTGATGTTTTAATCTGCAATTTTGATTCCTTCAGAAATCTGTTCGTACCCTATGGCACACCAGATGAGTCAAACACTGAACCACTCCAGCATAATCAAAATCCACTCCTAGGCAGGGAGTTGGCCCTGATTCTGATGACACTTAGTTATTGGTGAGAACTGCCAGTGTCGTTATCATACAAGAAAATAGCCAGGACTTTCTTCTACCAGGTGGTCTCAGAGTGATCCTAGAGCTGCATGTGTGAGAAGGAAAGAAAGGAAAATGGAAGAGAAAGCAAGGTCTAAAGGGATTTAGTTTTAATGAAGCCAAGACCTTTTGTTTTTGTAACAGTTTGTAGTAATCTCAAGCCTGTTCCTTCCTCTCTCTCCTCCCCATTAACCCCCTACTTGAAAGTCAGCTTAAGAACAGGGAAGGGAGCAGGAACTCTTAATTTTTTTGTGTGTCAGGATCTTTTTAGCATTCTAATGATGCCTATGGACCCTTTCTTCAAAGAATATTTTTAAAATCATATGAATAAAGTACATAGGGTTACCAAGGAAACCAACTATATTGAAATAAAATTACCAAAATATTTTTAAAAACAAGATTATGGACCCCAAGTTAAAGTCCCCCAGTTTGGGGGGGGGCGGTCATTCTTGGAGTCAGAAAGATCCAGCATTGTTTCCTGCCTTTTACAGTTATGAGCTTTGTGTACCTAGGTAAGTCACTGAACTTCCCAGTGCTCCAGCCATCTAATTCCAGAAGTCACCAATGAAATAGTTGGTCTCCCTCCGTGGAGAGAATTTCTATACCCAGAATTCCCTAGAAGCAATACAGATTTGTGAATGAAAGTCCTGGACTTGGAATCAGGAAGACTTGGGTTCAGATTCTGCCTATTAGCTCAGTGGTCCCAGAAAAATAACTTCTCTAAGCCTCAGTTTCCTCTTCTGTAAAATAGAGGTAATAATATCCTCGGAGATAGCCCAGAGTTGTCATGAGGACCAAACAAGATAATAAAGTACGTAAAGTCTTTTGTATTCCTCAAAACACTGTATGTGAGAGCTGATAAGGTTTTTTATTATTTTTACCATACGAAATTACAGATCCTACCAAAAAAAAAAAACAACAACAACCCTGCTTAGAGAATAATCATTCAACCCTGGTGACACCTTTTTTTTTTCATGCATTTTTTCTTACGGATAAGAGATTGCTGTTTCCAGAATTGTAGAGTCCATAGTCACAATTATCTGCTCCTGAACAAACAATTAGCACCTAGGAAAGGTGAACTTTCTTTTTGCTTTGAAGCCTGGGTTTTGTTGACTTAGCTTATCAAACAGAATGAAATGAGCCTTCTGGAAATGGCCTGGTTTTTTTGCTGTCCACATTCACACAGTAATTTCTACCAGTAGAAGTGGAAACCACTCTTTGTGATAGGTGCTTTGGTAGTAAAGTGTGGAGCCCATCTCAGAATACTTCCTATCACTCATTGCATTTGACTATCAAGCCTTACATGGCTATAAATCATGCCCAAACTGCACCCACTAGGAACCCTTACACCATTAATGAATTCATTCTCCTCTGTGAGGTAGGTCACAATATACATGTATATTTTTTTAATCCCATTTCACAGATGAGGAGACTAAGATAAGGACCTCCCTTATGCCAAACTCAGGTTGCTCTTGCCAAGATTAACACCAGAAGACATTTTAGCTGGCACCAACTACAATGAATTAGTGTTGTTTATTTTATGGTGTGAAGATACACACATTCTCCTTACAATCAAATTGCTTTAAAAATAAATTCAGGCCAGACATCAAAGTAGGTGGTCACTAGCAAAGTTAGACAGTCAAAATGTCTTGATCCTTAACTCAGAAAGCCAACTTGTTAGGAAAGAATGCTTATTTACATTTGTATTGTGCTGTGGGAGACAGAGGAAGGGCTGGGCTTGCTGAGGTAGAAGGGAATAAAGGATCTGGCTTCGGAGTCAGGAAGACCCACCTCTGACACATACAAGCAATATGTTAAGCCATTCAGTCTCTCAATTCCCAGTCAACTAACACTGTAAATAAGACTAATTTGGTGAAAGAATCATAAGGGGAGAAGGGTCCAGGGAGGAATCTCACAGAGGCCATTAAATTTATCCCTCAACCCCCATTTTAGAGATGAGGAAACTGAATCCCAGGAAAGTTAATGATCTGCTCAAAGTCACATAGAAAAGTAAGTGACACAGATTGGGATTTGAACAAAGGTCATATATGGGATGCCATATATGAATATAATGGAGAGTGTTGAATCTAGTATGAAAAGTCTTGGATTCAGATCCCAGAGCTGTTTATATACTAGCTCATTGGTGGATAAGTCAGTTAAAGTTAAATTTTCTGAGTCTCAGTTTCCTCATCTGTAAAATGAGGCTAATAATTTTAATCGCTTATCTTGTAGGGTAGTCAAAACCAAAAAGGTGTTGAAAGCTTGAAAGTATCCTATTGTGCAATGGATAGAGTTTTAGACCTGGATTAAGAACTGAGTTTAAATTCAGGCTTAGATACTCATTAATTATGTCATTTAATCTGTTTAACTTAGTTTCCTCCCCTGTAAAAGAGGGTACTAAGAATACTAATATCCCAGAGCAGTTGTAAAGATTAAATGAGATGATATTTATAAAGTTCTTTGTAAACCTAAAAGCCCTGTGCAAATACTTAGTATATTAGATTGTTAAGTATTCTTTCTTTTTTGGAGGCAATTGGGGCTAAGGGATTTGCTTAGAATCACACTACTAGAAAGTGTCCAAGAAAGGATTTGAACTCACTTTGTCCTTCCCTCTGTACAGTGTTCTATCCACTGCGCCACCTAGCTGCCCCAAGAAGTAATATTTCAAACATCTTCTTTTTTAAAGAACAATGTAAGTTGTAAATGAATTATGTATATGTTCAGAAATACTTTTGATGGCAACTTTTAGGATTGCTTTCACCTGCCATTTTTTAAAATAAGTAGACTGCATCAGTTGCTAATTGATAACAGAGTAAAAGAGAAGGTAGATAGAATTATGGTTAAAGTGGCCAGGATTTCCAAAACAAAATTCCAAAACATGCTAGGAAGTGAGCTCCTACTTCTTCAGGCATCCATGGTTATAGCTTCAAAGAGAATAATATGGATAAATGGACTCCAGAGAATTCCCAAGTCTAATTTTAACCAATAATGATATTATGTGCTGATCATTAGAACTTGCATGGGGCAGGCGATGACATGGTGACCAGAAGAAGAGATACAAGAACAGTCTCAAGGTCTCTCTCAAGAACTTTGGATTTTATTGTGCAACACAGGAGACACTGGCACAGTATCAACTGCTCAGCATGGTGTGCCCACATCAGAAAGGGTACTGAGTTCTTTGAGCAAAGCAGAATAAAGACAGCACAAAGTAAATGCAGGATACGAAAATTTGGGATAGCCACCTCAAATATTCACACGGACTATCTGTGTCCAACCTGTGGTAGACCATTCCAAGCTTGTATTTGTCTGATCAGCCATAGTCGGACACACTGAAATTTCACTTTTATCATGGTGATGTCATTTTGGTCTTCTTTGAAGATGAAGGACAACAACCAACCTGATCATTTATATAGCATTTTTTAAGGTTGATGAAGCACTTTACATAACATATTCTCCTTTGAACGTTGTTTTTTATATGGGTGCTAATATCCAATCTATTTTTATGAATCTTACTTGGTCAAGATGCATGGTACAGAGCAGAAGTCACTGGACCCCTTTATACTCTTCAAAAGTTTTGAGGACCTTTCCCCAAGATCTTTTATTTACGTAGACTAAATCTGTCCGCAATTAAGATTAGAAATGAAAATATTTTCAATGTTATGAAAATTGTTTTGACCTTGTATAACTTGAAAGGGTCTTGGGTTTCCTAGGGGTCCCAGGACCATACTTTGAGAGTGACTGCATTTGCTCTGAAACCATCAGATCCTATGTCCTTTTACCTCTCTGAGCCTCAGTTTCCTCAACTGTAAAGTGAGGAAGGAAGACTTAGATGCCCTCTGAGGACCCTCCTAGTCCTAGATTTTTTAACCTTTGATCTTCCTTTGCAGATGAGAAAAGGGAAGCTCAGAGCAGCCCAATGGACTACCCACAATCCCACATCAGCATGCACGACCATAACCAATTGCAGGTCTATTAGTTTTTCCCACTACCCACGTCATTGCTTTGCCAACCGATTTTACTCTTTTTTATGCCAAATGATACTCAAGAGTATTTAAATCAGTGGAAAAATCACTTTACTCTTGTTTTCAGTTATTTCTTTTCCCCCTTTCTCTTTCAGAGCTGAAGGAATGGAAGTTAGAGAGCCAATAGAATGATGTCTGGAGAGAACAGAGTGAAAAAGATGAATTAAATAATTTTCAAATTGGATATATGATTGAGAGCTTGTTTTGTTTTGTTTTTTTTCTTAGAGCTTTTTGCTGTGTTGGAGTTATACTACAATGATATTTAATATTAAAGAAAGATTCCATATACCACAGTGTAGTATAGAGGAAAGAGCCCTGACTTGGTCCTTCTACTTGTCATAGATAGATAGATAGATAGATAGACAGATAGATAGATAGATAGATATAGATATGAGATGAATATAGGTATAAATATATAGATATGTAGACATTATATATCATATCTACTATGTATACATATCATCGATCATATCCACTTGTCTCATATATATACATATCACATGTGTGTATATGCACATACATATATACACACTTCATGTATATATGCATATATCTCACATGTGTTTACACACAGATGTGTATATATACATATGTATATGTATGCACATGTGCATTTATGTATGTATTTATTCAGTCAGTCAGTCATACATTTTCCAGGATTCCTGATGGGGTTCATAAGATTATAGATCTCAAGGTGAAAGAGAACTCAGAGGTCATCTAGTCCATTCTTGACTATAGCTATGGAAATTGAGGTCTAGAGGTTATATGAATTTCTCTAAGTCACATACTAAATACCCTAGCTGGGATTTGAACACAGTTCCTCTAACTTCAAATTCAGTGCTTCTGTTACTGTGGGAAAATGTTGAATATGATGCTTCCTTAATTCTTTAAAAAAAAAAATTGTAACTTGCTACAGAGCAGTTGGTCTCTTTTCAAGACAGTGTTCACAATAGTTTAGTTGGCATCTTACAGGAATCTTCAGGAAAAAGAGATCTGACTCTGGAGTCAGAAGACCTGGTTTCAAATCCTGCCTCTCCCGTTTACTAATTATGTGACCTTGGGCTAGTTACATAACCTCCCTGGGTCTCAGTTTGTTGTTATTTGATTATTTCCAATCATGCGTGACTCTTCATGATCCCCATTTGGGAATTTTCTTGGAAAAAGATAATTTTACAGATGAGGAAACTGAGGCAAATAGTTAAGTGACTTGCCCAGGGTCACACAGCTAGTAAATGTCTGAGGCCAGGTTTGAACTCAAAAAAAGAAGTCTGACCCCAGCCCTGGCACTCTACGCCTTATGGCACCACCTCGCTGCCCCAGTTTATTCATCTATAAAATGAAGGGGTTGGACTCTGAGGTATTTTCCGTCTCTAGATCTAGGCTCCTATCTAAACATTTTAAAATATTTTACTTATTTTTTTTCCAGAAAGCATACTATGTCAAATATTCCTCCGTTTTGGGATCACACTGCATGCTATTTGGGGAAAACTCTGCCTAGTTTGCTAAAATGCTTAATTGTTTTTGATAGTAATGCTATTTTGTTATTGTTGAGTTGTGTCCTGCTGTCCATGACACCATTTGTGGTTTTCTTGGCAAAGATTCTGGAGTGGTTTGCCATTTCCTTCTCCAACCCATTTTACAGATGAGGAAACTGAGGCAAACAGGATGAAGTGACTTGCTCAGGGTCACTCAGCTAGTAAGAGTCTGAGGCTAGACTGACCTCAAAAAGATGAGTCTTCCTGACTCCAGGACCAGGGCTCTATCCACTGTGCCACATAGGTGCCCTAATAATACCACTTAGCTTCTGCATTTTATAGATATTAGGTCATCAACTTTCTTCTAACTCTGTATCACCTGAATTTCATGAGAACTAAGGTAATTATGTGCCATAAAAGACATTGGACTGTGAACTTTCTCAATCTTGTTGTTGATTGCTAATTCACTGGTAATTAAGGGGCAATGAAAATGTCAATTGAAAGATATTTGATTGTAGGGCATGCACAAGGATGGGTTGGTGATAATTGAAAAAGATACACGAAACAAGGACTAATAAAATTGCATTTTAACCATATGCTTATAATAGGTAACTTATTATATGTGAATATATACTATATATGTATATTACATGTAATGAATGATTTTTGTGTGTATGTAGATCACAGGGTCATAAAACAAATGCTAGAAGGGATACAACAGGGTATCCAGTTCATTTTATACCCACATTCATTCTTAGATACTCACACAATGCAAAACCCAATGTCTGCTGAGGATGGATGTCCAACCAAGTGTAAAACAACGGTGGCTCCCCAGAGTCATGGACGGTAGGGATAAGAACTAGATCTGTGATTGCAATGGTGTAGGCATCTCTTTGGTATGGAAGATTTCTACAAATGCAGATGGAGCATCGTCTCTCCCTTTATCCAGGCTCATACAACCAGCATGCATTGGCAGGGGGACTTGAATTCTGGTCCCCCTAACCTTCAGGTTAGCTCTCTGCACTGTATCATGCTGCTGCTGTCATGGAGGACATCCTGTGCCAATGACAAATAGAAATTGGCTCCCCTATTGAGAGAAGGGTCATCAGTTGCTCTTCTTTGGTAGATGGCATCATGTTGAAGCCAAGAAAATAAAAAGGCTTCCTCAATGAGATTGTGGGAAAGTCATCTAAGCCATCCATAGTGAAAAACAAAATGGATGAAAGACGAATATTGTCCAGATCATGAAATGCAATTGGATGGGTAGTCCAATGAGTTGCTTCATCAATATCTTTATCTGGGAGAGATGTTACAGTTTGCAAAACGATCTGGTCTAGAATTGGATAGAAAGAGGGCAATAATATTAAACATTCAGAGTGGGAAAAGATCTCCGAGATAATTTAGACACAGGGATTTTTAATTTGGGGTCCATACATTTGTCACTTACCCACAAGTGTGTTTGTATGTATACATACAGAGTATATGAACATACATAGACATACATGCATATGATCTGTATGATGTATATGTATGTGTGTGTATGTATATGTATATGTATATAGATAACTGTGTTTTGATTCGTAATCCTATTTTAGGCGCTTCAAAAAATTCTTAGAAGGGGCAATAGGTTTTACCAAGAGGAGTCTAGGATGGGAAAAGAAAAGGTAAGAACCCCTTGATATATAGTACTGTCTCCTCTTCTGCAGATGAGGAAATAGGCCAAAGAAATATAAATTTGCCTAGTAGTACACAGTTAGTAACTAACACAGTCAGAATTCAAACCCTTATCCTCAGATTCCAGATTTAGAATTCCTTCCATTGTACAACATTGCCTGTCTCCAGCAGATGTTTAGCTGGATGTCATTTGGAAAATTTTGTGGGACTGACTGTACCAACCCTCCCCCCAAAGCCATGTGCTGCTACTGTCTCCTTTTTCTCTCTTTAACACCAGTTTTCTTCCAGTTATTCTTTATGGCTGAAAATTATGGAATATGATGATACCAAAAGAAATCCCAAACAGCTAGGTGTTTCAAAGGGAAAGATGGATGGTCAATGTTTGGAGGTTGAGTGAAGGATGAAGTCTTGAAATGGTCTTTCCACTGGGCATATGGATGTAACCTAAAATTTTCCAGGATTCCTACTGGGGTCCATAGGATCATAGATCTCAAGGTGAAAGAGACCTCAGAGGTCATGTAGTAAGAGTCAGCTGTATTCTATAATGGACTTGTATGACTAGAAAATGAGGTTGGTAACAAAACGTGTAAGGTGGATGGCCAACTGAAGACATTGGCATCCGTGAAATAGTAGTGAGCATGAGGAAAATCTCCAGCATGCCAGGTAGGTCTTTCATGGAGAGCGTATGGAGAGATATGGACCAGAACCATGAGGTGTGAGTAAGTTTGGTTTCTGGAGTCTCCACACCCATAATATTAATGATCTGTAAGAGAAATATTCATACACACACTCAATAGAAACACAACTCTTGTAAGTTGTATAGAAAAACAACTAGTCTTTGAGATGATATTTATTTAAAGTGGAACTTTTACACAATAAAAGAATATCAAAGTTGGAAGGAATCATAGTGACAGTCTTATGATATAGAAAAGGGGACAATAAGAGTTGGCCATGACTGAGACAACCGAACAGTAACAAGAATTTTAAAATTGGAAAGAATTTCAGTGGAATCCTCATGTAATGGTAGAGAGGTCAATGGACTTGGAGCTGGGGAGTCCTGGGTTCAGATCCTGCCTGAGACACTTAACTAGCCATATGATCCTGGGCATGTCACTTAACTCTGTTTGCCTCAATTTCCTCATCTGTAAAATGAGCTGGAGAAGGCAATAGCAAACCACTCCAGTATCTTTGCCAAGAATGCCCCAAATGGTGTCACAAAGAAAACAGACATGACCAAAACAACTGAACAACTGGGTTCAGATCCTGCCTGAGACACTTAACTAGCCATATGACCCTGGGCAAGCCACTTAACCTGTGCCTCAGTTTTTCCATCTGTAAAATGATGTCATTAACCTCTAATGTCCTTTACAGATCTACACAAATGATTTCATATATTCCTCCCGCCCATTCTTGTTAACTTGTTTTCATCTTCTTTGTCTTATGTGATTCTCTATTATTGAACTATGGGGACAGCCTTGGAATCTCATTGATATAGGAAACTCCCTTTATTAATGACTGTCACCTAGAGCCCTGAGAGTTATTATGTGGCAGAGGTGAGACTGGATTTGAAATCTATTTTAAGATTATAATACATAATTTAGATACCTCTTGGTGCAGTGGATAGAGTGGCTAGTTTGGGAATGAGGAATATCTGTATTTAAATCTTCCCTCTTGATGCTTAGTGACCCTGAGCAGGTCACTTAATCTTTTGTGTACTCCATGGATACAGATACTTTTCCAGCTTCCCAATGCAATATTCTTTCTTTGACACAAGTTTCTTAGAATTTCACAAATATCTATTGTCCTCCACTCCATATGCTGAAACTAGGTTCTTCTCCTTCTAGGTCCAGGGTTTTTAACCCGAACCTCATAATTTTTTAAAAATAATATTCTATCTTCCCCTAAATATAATGTTAAAACAATTGTTAACATTTTTTTTTTTAGTTTTGAGTTCCAAATTCTATCCAAAAGCTATCTATTCTAGTCTGCATTTTAGTATAAATAGATTTCTTTATAATCTTATATATTTTCTTTTATGCACTTAAAAACATTATTTGGAGAATTCTGTAGTCTTTACAAGACTGCCAAAGGGGATCCATCAGTGAAAAAGGATGCTCCAGGAAATGCTTCCAGATAGGTCTCATCCCCCTCTAGGCTTCAGTTGGTTAGACTTAGGGACCCTGTCGACTCCACCATGCTGTGGTTCTATGAAGTCCCTGATGACACACAAAAGTGGCTTCTCTCTAAGATTCCTTAGGGCTGGTCCATATTCCTGGAATATTATTTTGGGAAAAGGTCCTATTAGATTAATAATTCTAACAGTTTACATTCCTTCTTATTTTAAGAACTTACTAAATCCATTTATTTGTACTTCATTTTCAGGACATATATATACGTGATAGTCTAAAAATAGTCTTTAGAAAGTTATTTTTCTGCATATACACTCACACTGGGAACTAAGTGTAAATGTTATTAGCTTTATTATTGTAAGAGTCAACCTAGTACTTACAGTGTGATCTGTGATATACATTAGAGGGAGGATGATGCATTCCTTCAGGGGGCCTTTGGTCTGAAAGTATTCTAAGGCAAACATAGACAAAGGAATTTGGTGCAAAATGAAGAGTTGAATCTGGAAATAAAGTTAGACCCCTCAGAAAAGGGCCCATCCTGGGCCTACTCTCCACCCTTCAAGTAATCATTGATTTAAAGCTAGTAGGCAGTCCATTTTGCCCTATCTCTTAACTTTATAAATAAGGAAACTGAGTCAAAGAGAAGTTTAATAGATTTTTCCAGGTTCACACAACTAATCACTGTCAGAGGTAGCATTCGAATCCACAACCAATGCTCTTAGCAGACCTCAGTCACTTCTCTGAGTCAGAATATCATCTGACGTATGGAGATAAAGCAAGCACAAGGCCTGTTGTTAAAATTATTATTTTTACTGATACCTTCTGTTTTAACATCATCTACATTTTGGTCAATCAATCAACAAGCATTCATAAAGCCCTTACTATGTGTCAAGTACTGTTCTAAGCCCTGGGAATACAAATACAAGTAAAAAGAAAGGCAATATGTACCCTAAGGATTTTACATTCTAATGGGGGAAAACTACATAGAAGAAGGAACTCAAAAGGTTGGACAGGGTCAGGAGTATTGCCTGTACAGGAACTAGACATAGTTGGCCTGGATTCAGTCTGACTCTTCATGACTTCCTTTGTTTTGTTTTGTTTTTTTTAGCAAAGATACCCATTTCCTTCTCCAGCTCAGTTTACAGATGAGGAAACTGAGGCAAAAAGGGTTAAGTGACTTACCCAGGGTCACACAGCTAGTAAGTGTCTGAGGCTAGATTTGAATTCAGGAAGATTAATCTTCTGACTCCAGTCCCAGGGCTCTATCCCCTGAGCCACCTAGTGGCCCCAGTTGACCTGCAATCCCTCTTTAAATGGAAATTCTGGGAGGAGCCACCCAATCAGAGAGAAGGGTCAGCAGGTTGAAGGGTACTTCCAGTGTATGAACTCCTACCTTGAGTGAGCTTCCAAGATGAAGACATTTGCTCAGGCGCTATAGGGAAAGTCCACAGGAGTGCAGCTAGAGAGGATTATATTTCCCATACTACATGGGAAGACAAGTAAATAGACATTCTAATTCCCAATTCAGTGTTCTTTTGTGATTCTCAGGAGCCCTAGAGTATGGTGAATATCTTCTTCCCCAATCCCTGTCATCTGAGATCTGTAGTTTATAACAAATAAAAAAGGGGGAAGGGGGAACTCAACAAGATTGGTGAACACATTATAAAAAGTAGGAGATGCTTCTGAATAGATTTTGCTTTCTAGGATGCAGCCAAACTTGCCTTCCCACACTCCTCTCCTGTGCCTGAGCACTGGCTGTCCCACATACCTAGAATTCTCTCACTCCTTACCTTTGCCTCTTTTGAGTTCTTCTTTTTCCTTAAAGATGCAGCTTAAGCACCGCCTTCTGTGTAAAAGAAGCCCTTTTTGATCGCCCCAGCTGCTGGTTCCCTCTATCCAAAACTATCTTATGTATAACTACTTTTTATACATTTGTCTTTATTCATTTGCTATTTATGCTGCATGTACTCATATGGTACAATAGAATATAAAAGGAAAAACTTCTTTAATTTTTTTAAAAATCTTTAGTGCCTGGCACATTTTCTGCCCTACTATGGTAGGTGCTTAATAAATGTTTGGTGATTGATGTGCAAATCTGATTAACTCTACACATATATGATACATGTACATCCAGTGCAGCAATATATTTATATTAATTGTAGGTATGCTATATATGTATGTATATATACATATATACATATACAATTATCCCTTTCACATCATAGGGGTTAGCAGTACGGCACCCCCAATATCATCTGAAAATGTTTTATCTTTCCCTTTGTATCAGAGAAGAAGTCTGACTTTTTTCTTTTTCTTTTATGGGGTGTTTACAATGCCTTATTGTAAAATTTGGGTTGATATTATACAGTACTATACCTGTATATTATGCATTTCCAAGTTTCTAAATTTTTTTCTGTATTGTTTGCTGACCTTTGTGTGTCATCTGTGGCTTCTGCAAAACTCCAAAATTCCCATTTAATTTCTTATGTTAGCCAGTGATATATTGAAACTGCAAGAGGGAAAGCTGTGATGTGAAAGGGAGAACTATGCGCAACACACACACATACACACACAGCCTCAGTATAATTCAAGAAAAAAACCCACCATCATATTCCACACCTTGACATGTTCTGAGCTCTCTAGCCATCCACATAGAAAGACTGTGCCTCAGACTTCCCTGGGAAGACTCAAATCCTTGAGTTGTATTAAGATGATTGGGCATGTGGTAATTATGGGAAAGGGCTGGGAAATAGGAGTTTTCATAGAAAAGACTTTGAGAACATGCTCCAATTAAAGATCCCCTCAGTTCTCCACTGTAATCAGCTTTTCCGCTGATTCATTATGCTAGTTTTAGATTCAGGAGTTGGTGAGAAGGCACTATGGCCAGTGGCTAATGGCCAAGGCAGGAATTAGAGCCAGATCCAGAGTGGGCAGGAGAAACTTTCTTCCTTTGTCTTTTCTGATGTCTGGGTAGCCAGCTCTGGAAGAGATCTCCTCTCATCTAGGACATTAGGAAAAAGAGATATGAAGAACAGTCAGAAAAACTCCCCTAGGAGTTCTGGCACCTCCACTGTCCAAGGTATAACCATGGACACATAAGAGTGGCAGTGTCCATCTCAATAGTGACAACACTCTCATTGTTCTCTGCCCTGGTCCTCTGGAATCATGTACTCAGTTCATGACATCTAAGCAAGGACATAGGCAGAAGCAGGTCGCAGACTGGTGAGAGACCTGGGGAATATTTCTATTTTCTTAGCCAAAACTTGAGAGACAGACTTATATTTGAAATACGGAATAATTTCCTAACATCATCCTTGGCCACATTCTCCCTCACAGGAGGTCTCTGAGCAGAGACTAGGCATCCAATTGTTGGAGATGTTGGAAAAGGGATTCTTGGACTGGTATGGGTTGGACTCATTGACCTCTGGGGACCCTTGCAGCTTTTATATTGTGTGATTCTGATTTTAGCCAGTGAACTAACAAGGATTTCGTAAGTTCGTAGACTCATGTTGCTATGGGTTAGTTGTGTTCAACTCTTTGGGAATATAGCTCCCTGTGGGGTTTCCTTGGCAAAGATACTGGAGTGGTTTGCTATTTCCTTTTCCAGTTGATCTTTTTGTCAGGCAATCAGAGATTAATAACATGACCTCCCTCACGGTCACACAGCTAGGAAGTATCTGAGGCTAGATTTGAACTCAGATCATCCTGACTCCAGGCCCAGTGCTCTATCTACTGGTCCACAACTGCTTCTTCCTAGAATCAAAATGTAGAGCTAGAAGGGACCTTAGAGATCATTGAATTCAACCTCTTCATTTTCCAAATGAAGCTCAGAGGGTAGGACAACATATTCAAGGTCAAACAAGTAGTATCAGCCAATTAATCAATCAACATGCATGTTTTTTAAAAAATATTTTTTTTCAGTTAGGAAGCACATGTTCTCTCTCCACATTTTGGGGGGAAAAAAGAAAAAACCCTCTAAACCTTCAACCAGGAAAACAAATTTCCATTTTTCCCATGTCCAAAACATGTCTCTCATCCTTCATATTTGCTTTATGACTTCTCTTTCAGGAAGTGGGTAGCATCTTATTCATGGGCCTCTGGAATCATGGCCCATTGTTCCATTGCTCAGTGTTCTTAGCTCTTTCAAGGTTGGTCATTTTTGACAATGCAGTTTCAACAGGCACAGTGTACTAAGTGCTTAGGATCCAAAGGAAAAAAACACAGCATTTGCCTTCCAAGAGTTTACATTTTTATGGGGGATGATGAGACAACATGTACATATGTGCAAAATAGATACAAAGTAATTGGTGAGGGATAAGGACACTAGCGACTGAAGACGTCAGGCTTCATGTAGAAGGTAACGTTTGAGCTGAGTTTTGACAGAAACAAAATTTGAAGAAATGGGGGGGTGAGAAGGGAGAACATTCCAGAAGTAGGGCAGCCAATGCAAAGTCACAGAGATGGGAGATAAGGTATCTTGCATGTAAAAGAATAGCAAGGAGGTCAATGTAGCTGGATCATAGAATGCACACATGCGAGTAATAAAAAGGGGGGTCCCAGAAGTTTTAGTGTAGTTAACAGCTGTCAACAGTTAAAAAATATAGGTCAGAATCAGATTGAGAAGGTTCTAAGTGTCAGACGGGATATTTGATCTCGGGCCCTCTGACCCCAGTACCCATTTCACTATGTCCTAAGTGGGCATCAGTTAGGGCAATAATAATAGCAATGATAATAGCAATGACCCTGTTACTGGAATGTAAGCTCCTTGAAGGCAGGGTCTCATAGTAACTGGGACCCAGGAGGCACCTGGTCTACTCATGCTAATGAAATTGCTATTGTCAAGATTAAATGATTATGAAACATGAAGTCTTAAGCAATGTCCTTCTAATATGAAACAGCATCATAGACCGGAGAGTCCTGGGAAGGAAAATCCACCCACAGTTTTGGACACTTTTGGTTGTACGAGGTCATTTAGTGACTATTAGTTCCCCAACTGGAAGTTTTCCCAGTGTGAATTCAGGTTTGTTTTTTCCCCCAAGATATGAAGATTTTGTCTTGATTTTAAAACCTGGGTTCTGTGTCAGTTAAGAAACAGGTAAGTACCTCTTTAATCAGTCCATTACTTCAGGTACACAAACATTCTGTTCTTTGACAGGACATCAAACTGATTGTAATTTTGATTGCTTATTGATTATGCAAGCACTTTGTAACGCAGAGAAGAGAAGACAAAAGGCACCTTTAAACAAATTACCTCCATTTTATAATCTAAGAAAGTGTGTATAAGTAAGGGAGCCACCCCATCAGTCAGAAGTCTTGGGTTCGGATCCTACCTCTGGCACTTTCTCCTTGTGTGACCTTGAGTAAGTATCATTTGTAAAATGGGGAGCTAGGTCTAGGGGACCTCGTCTCTTCCAGTTTTAAATCTTCTGACACAAGAAAACCTGAATTTCTCTATTAAGCCCAATTTTGTTCATTTAAAAATAATTTCAGGTTTGATTAACTATAATAGTTCAGGAATAATAATTGATTCTGAAATAATTATTTCAGGTTTGATTTGGTGTATAATTCAAGTGTAATAATTGATTCAGATGTAATATTTCCAATTTGATTTTGAGCAGGGAATTGAAGATTAATCAAAAAAATTTGAATGAAGATGAAAATAAATGAGGTTGCCTTTTGTGGAGATAGATGATCTATCTTAATGGAAAGAGCATTGGTCTGAGAGTTAGAGCGTTTGTGTGATTACATACAAGTCCCAGAATCCTACATTTAGAGCCATAGAAAATGACAGAAGCCATAAGATCAAAACTCCTCATTTTATAGATGAGGAAGCTAAAGGAAGGCCATACAGGTTAAGTTTCTTGCCTAACATCACATGAGTAGTACGGAAAAGAGTTATAATCACTTTACCTGATTTTCTGAGCTCCAATTTCTTCATCTGTAAAATGGGTACAGTAGTTATACTTCCTACCTCATAATGTTTATAGGAGGACCACCATTTTTAAACCTCAGAGCATTATATAAGTGTGTGTGATAATTAAGAATGCTGCTGAAATTAAAAAAAAAAACAAGCCTCTTATTCTGCAACATTCTTAAGGGTAGGAATATTAAAATATATAGCATCTTTAAGTAAAATAGTAAAAACAGTTCTGACAGTCAACTAGTAAGCTAAATTAATTACTTTTGTACCATTTCTTAAAGATCAGTGTTATTTAGTTGTGTCCAGTTCTTTATGATCCTTTTTGGGGTTTTCTCAACAAAGATATTGGAGTGGTTTGCTCTAGCTTTTCTAGCTCATTTTGCAGATGAGGAAACTGAGGAAAATAGGGGTGAGTGACTTGTCCAAGATCATGCGGCTAGTAAGTGTCTGATGCTGGATTTGGATTCAGGTCTTCCTGACCCCAGGCCTGGTGCCTATCCACTACTCCACCTAGTCAAAGATCAGCAGGCCAATATTTTGTCAAGAAGCCGGGAGGAGAGTCAGGAGACTGGAATTTGATCCTGCTGCTAACTTACAATGTGATCTTATGCAAGTCTCTTCACTTAACTTTTCTGACCCTCAATTACTTCATTTGCAACATGAGTGGACTATGGGCTTAGAGATTAAAGGGGCCTTAGCAGTCAACCGTCTCTTTTTATAGATGAGAAAACTAAGGAATGTAAAAATGAAATGTTTTGCTCAAAGTCAAGTAGGTAGTAATTGGCAGAGTTGAAATTCACACTCAGTTTTTCTGGTTACACAAATTGAGCATTCTTTCCACTGGATGATTCTTTCCTCAGATGATCAGGTGCCCCCAAATTCCAGAATTCTGTGATTCTCTGAAACATGAAAGATAAAGAATCACTAATACAGTCCATTTCATGAAAAAGTTTCTTTCTTAAGAACTATGAAATCAACTAATAATGATTCCAGTCTACAGATGATGAAGTTTTACAAAAAATAATCAGTTCAAAAGTGCTTGTAAAGATTGAGATTTAGCAAAGAGGAAGGGAAATTAAGATAATACTTTTAATTAGCCTTAAAAAACGCCTGCTTTCCAAATGAATTTGCCTTCTATTCACTCAATACTCAATCGACCTTGTTGGGAGGAAGACATGATGACTGAAACACTAGTTCTTGAAGTACCAAAAGGTAAGTTAATTTGTGTTCTCCAAGAAAAGGGAATAGTTTCTGTAGGATTCATAAAAAGGGAATGTACCACATAGTTGTACATTGCTGAGTCACACTGGTACTTTCCTCTGTGTAAGTGCTTAAAAGAGACATTTCTGAATATATAAACACAGCTAAGGCTGCAATTAGCACTGCCATCCAGGGCCTAAGACTTCTGGGATGCCCATTTTAGGGGAGAGCAATACATAAGCTTCCCTCAGAGCCACCTTTGAACCAAACAGATAAAATGCTGTAGTGGGAAAGAGGAGAAAAGAGGTGGGTCTGAGTGGGCCAAAGGGAGTAGTAGTAATGAATAAAAGGATTGTTGTGGATCTCTAAGCTGGAATGGACCTCAAACAGGTCCAAGGGGTCCAGAATCAAGGCACAGTATGAAAGATCAGTCTATTTAGAGTCAGGGTGTTGTTGAATTGTTTCAGTGGTATCTGATTCTTTGTGACCCCATTTGGGGTTTTCTTGGCAGAGATACTGGAATGGTTTGCCATTTCCTTCTCCAGTTCATTTTACAAATGAAGAAACTGAGGCAAGCAGGGTTAAGTGACTTGCCCAGTGTCACACAGCTCATAAGTGTCTGAGGCCTAATTTGAACTCAGAAAGGAGTCTTCCTGACTCCTTACTTGCTGTTCCCCAAACTTAACCTTCTTTCATCTGTCTTTGTACTTACGCAAGCTGTACCCATGGCTAGAATGCTTTCTGCTCATCCCTGTTTTCAGAATCCTCCCTCTCTGGGATACAACTTAGGTAGACTAAGTCCTCTCAGAACCCTCCCCAGATCCCCTCAGTGGTCCATACTTTTTCTTTCCTCAAATATTCCTGGAGCCTTTTGACCTCTTTTTTATTTCCTTTCCTTTATTATACTTACTTCTTGGTGTTCATACTGCATTCCCTGTTAATAGTATATAAACCCTCAGAAGTCAAGAAACTATTTTTTCTATCCCCAGCACCTAGAATGGGTACATGCCACTCAGTCTATCAGTCAACAAGCAATTATTAATCTACCACTAAGTTCAAGACTTTGTGTTAGGTGTGAGAGTTGCAAAAGTAGAAATAAAACAGAGCCTGCCCTTAAGAAACTTTTATTTTACTGGGAGACACAGTATAATTGGAATGAATATATACAATATCAAAACAAGATGGTGGTTGTATGTGTGCTTGCAACTATGGGGATCAGAAAAGGCCTCTTTTAGAAGGTAGCATTTGAGCTGAACATGGAAGAGATAGTGGGAAAGTGTAGCTAGGGGTACCTCATGGCACAGTGGATAGAGAGGTATTCCTTGGGTCAGGAAGACTTGAGTTCAAATGTGGCCTCTGACACTTATCAGGTGCATGACCTTGCACAAGTCACCATTTGCCTCAGTTTCCTCAATTGTAAAAAGGGGATAATAGCAGAATTTACCTCCTAGGGTTGTTGTAAGGATCAAATCAGATACTTGAAAAAGCACTTAATACATTGCCTGGCACATAGTAGGTGTTATATAAATGCTAGCTATAATAATTTGTTATTATTGGGGGTGGGGAGGAGTATATTCCAGACATGGAGGTTGACCGATAAAAAAGCAATACTCAGAGATCATGGGGAAAATGAGCTTTTTATTTCTTAGAGTATATGTAAATATTAGCTGTGTCTTTTATTATCTGTGGGTAGTTTCCATTGGAATCAGGGGAGCTGGGTTCACATCTCAGCTGTGCCATTTAAATGTAACTACTTGTATTTCCCTGAGACAAGGGGTTTAGACAATATCCCTGGAATACCTTTTCTTAAATTGAAGGTGGGATCTTGCATTCCCTGATCTAACCCTGCTCTTTTTACAGATGAGGACACCTGAGTCCCAGAGAAGTTCTCAATGTAGATAGGGTGTCAGTAATGGAGCTGATTGAACTTTAAGACTGCAGGGTCAGCCCTCCACTCGCTAACTTTTTAAAGACCAAAAGGGAAAAAAAAGAAATTGTCTAAAACACTGTATCATAGAACCTGAGAGGTAGGATTTCAAATCCAAGTCTGGATTTGGAGTCAGAGCACATGATTTTAAATCCCACCTAATGTGGTTTACTTGTGGGGCATATCATACCAACTCTCTGGGGCTCAGTTTCCCTCACCTATAAAATGAGAGGTAGGATAAAATAGCTTTTAGCTGTAAGTCATTGCCAGAGGTTCTTAGCTTAGATGTGAGAGCTACTCAAAATATATTTTGAAAACTATGTATCAACATAATTGGTTTCCTTTGTAACATTACATACTTCATGTTATTCAGTTGAAAACATTCTGAGAAGAGGTTCTGTTAGCTTTCTAAGAGGTCCAGAACACAAACCAGATTAAGCCCTACTCTATGACCTGCTCAGTGGTCTCTTGAGTCTGATTTTTAGGTTCAGTAAAATCAAAGAGCTTTTTCAAAGTTGGGAATCTCTAAATGCCATCCAGAAAGCAATGGGAAATAAGCCAGATGTTTAACATAGGTGAGGAATACTGTTTGAGGTGAGTCATTCTGACTTGACTAAAGTAAAGGTAAATGAGATGAAGGAGTTTACCAGAGAATGTTTCAATAGACAGGGTTGACTTGGGTATAAATGAAGTAAGACATGAAAGAGAATGTGTGAGTAAATATGGCTGTATTGACCTATTCAGCAAACATTTTAAGTATCAGCTGAATGTAATGTCTTTGCATTCTCATTCTCCCCCATTTGACAAATACGCAGATGTTTTAATGCCAGATGTGATTAAAATTTGATCTGAAATGGAAAAGGAAATAAGAAACACTTTGTTTATGATCAGAGTATTCATAGATCTCAGTGGTGACCTCAGAGGCCATCACACAGGTGAAATGAGTTGCCCAAAGTCCGATTGGAATAGAATAGAAAAACATTTATTAAGGGCTTAGTATGCACTATGCACAGAGAGTAAGATTGTTATGGGAATTTATACAATATTTTATTCACAAAGCCAATTTTCAAAAGCTCTTAAGTCTGTAAAATATATTGAGTTAAAGCATAGTATCTAGACCTGGAAGAAACCTCTGAGGGCTACTTGTCCAAACCTTCATTTTTGCAGAGACCAAGAGAAATAAAGTAACTTGTTTAGGGTCATACAGATTACTCGTAAGTATAATTGGGATTCAAAGGCAGATTTCTGGCCCTAAATCAAGCATTCTTGCCATTACCACGGTTTCATAGTATGAGTTATAATGTGTGGAAATGTCTTCAAAATTGGTTTCACAGTATTGGTTTCAGCTGCCTAGCCAAAAGCTACACTGACACATTAGTGAAATTTACATTTCTACAGAAGCTGCAATGTTATTAGTAAAATTCTACATTTTCTCTGCTTTTAAAAATTATTTTGAAAGGATCCTCTTTGTCAACAATGACTATTTTCACTGAGTGCTACCCCTTGTAAGCAGAAATTAAAGTTTAGGAGCAAAGAAGATAAATAGATTGTTGCACTGAACAAGGAAATAAAGATGTGAGGCTCCTCTGGAAAGATCTGGCACAGTTCACCAAGACAGCTGAAACATATCTTTTAGATTTCATCTAAGTGGATAAACTGCTAAACATTGGCCCTTCATTTCCTGAGGAAGCAAATCCTCATTCTCCCCCATATGACAAAATGGTTCCTCTGCCATAGAAGCTAATCTCTATGTTTATATATTATCCTCCTTGTGTTTGGACTGTTCAAGAAGGTAACAGCTTATGAAAACAGTCATGGAGTACTCCAGCCTCTCCTCCCCCCAGTTCCTTTTATTTCATTGATTTGCCATTATCTTTCCCTAAAATGATTTGGGTTAAGGACTTAGAACTGCTTTGTGGCTTTTTAAAATTTTGCTTCAACTAGTAAAGTTACAATAGCTTCATTCATTCTGACCACAAGAATTAGAGATAACGTGTATTATCTGCTATTGGAGGACACAAAACAGTGTGTTTCCTAGCACTTTTAAATGATAGCATTACAAGAGGATTCTACTCCCCAGGGAAGAAGGTAGATTCAGTCTTTACACATACCTTCAATTTAATCCAACAAAAATTTTATTTTTATTATTTTTTAAGAATCTGCTATGTGCAAGGAGAAAGGCTTAGCAAAAAGTCTGAGGGAACAGAGCAGGGGTTGGTTCTTAATCTGGGACCTGGAAATGTATGTGTGTATGTGTATATGTGCATGTGTAGTATATAGAATATGCACATACTATACCAACAATATGACATATGCATACATGTGCATTATACACACATACATATTATATGCATATATTAAATATAAACACATTATATGTATTATATATACATGTTGTTCATCATTCATTCTCGAAAAAGACCAATACTATCAGGAGGGTGGTATCTTGACTTGCAGGTGAATCTGATTTTATATATGCCAGCAATATCATATGCGTATAAGTACATTATATATACATTACACACATATTGTATTACATATACATGCATTAATTTTTGTCTATATTACATTGTATACATTACATTGTATTGTATACCCTGTATCCATTACATTGTATTATATACCTTGTATACATGTACATTGTATTATATATGCTGTATACATTAAATTGTATCGTACACTTGTGTATGTTACATTGTATCGTATACATTGCATATATTACATTGTATCATATCCATAGTATATGTTGTATACATTACATTGTTGTGTGTATTATGTTATACTGTACACATTATTGTATATGTTATATGTATATTGTATATGTACGTGTGTGTGTGTATACTGTATTTTGGTACAATTGGTTTCCTTCGTTATTCCTATTTTATGTACTTAAAAGCTTTCTGAGAAGGGGTCCATCAATTTCACCAAGCTCTGGAAAGAGTCAAGGACACAAAAAAGACAGAGAATTCTCAGGGTAGAAGGTTCACTCCAGAGTGAACCAGCCTCTGAGTGTTGCCTTTGGCTGGGACTGTGACCAAGTCAGTCTATATATCCCAGGGAATTCTTTTAAGAAGATGAAGCTACAGACGAATTTCAGATCTGAACAGGGAGAGGGACTTTGTCCACCATCAGTTTCCTAGTGAAATCAGACCCTTAAGAGGAAAAAATTGGACAAGACCCTGAACCTTAGAAACATACTTTTGCTACATGGCATATGACAGAATTGAACGTTTAGAACATTTATTCCTGTAGGTGTTTTGGTAGGAATCTTTATTTGTAAGAGAGAGAGCGTGGTAGCAAGGATGAGGAACCTGTGTACATGTATCCTCTGGGTCCTCAAGTGTGGCCCTTTGAATGAATTCCCCACAGAAGCTAGAGTACTATTCTTGCCACTTGGGTTTGAATTCTGCCTGAGATTCTCATTGACCTTGGACAAATAACTTAAACCCTCTGGGTCTCAGTTTCTTCACCTGTAAAGCTGAGAGATCAGACTTGGTGACTAAAGGTCCCTTCTGGGAAATTTTAAATCTATGATTCTATATGTCCTTTAAGATTTATGGAAATTGAGGGTGGGGAGAGAGAAGGGAGAGATCCAACATTTCTACACATTTTAATATTTGTTCTCAAGTATTTGCTGCATCTGTGTGCTTATACAAGGTCTCCTGAGCCTCTGCTCAAAATCTGCAATCGTTTTAATCATGTGGTTGATACATTTCAGACTTCTTGGCCTAGAACTCAGGACCTTCTCCAATCTAGGGGTGCTAGCACCTATCTACCTCTTAAATCTTCTCTCCCCTCCAGGGACTCTTCATTCCAGCCAACCTGAACTATTCACTGTTTCCTGACAAGATCCTAAGATTTTATTCTCACATTTTTCTTTGCCTGTAATGCTCACATGGTAAAATTCCATCCTTAAATCCAATTAAAATGACCACTTCCCACCTAGTTAGTAATGGCCCTTTTTCTTCTCACATTTCATGGCTTTATGATCAGCAGCTCTGGAATCAGAGGCTATGAATTCAAATCCTACTCTGGACATATGACCTGGGGCAATTCACAACTTCTGTTGGCCTTACTTTCCTCATCTGTAAATTAAAGACATTAAGTGAGGTGGCCTGTGAGGTCTCTTAAATTAAATTTGATGTATTATATTGTTATCTGACTCATTTCCCCTACTAAACTGTATGGTCCATAATGATATAGTCCATACTTATCTAAAATTCGACAGATGCTTAACAAATATTTGCTGAATTGACCACTTATTTATAAAGAAGAGATCTCTTTATTAAAATGGTGGAGTTGCTAGGGAAAAAAAATCCTGATCTTGGAATGTACGCTATTGTACCCAAAGGGTAGATTTTCAATCTTGTGGTTCAAACTACAAGGTGAATACTTTTCCTGTAATTCACCTCGTAGCACCTTGTTCCATTCACCACAGATTCAAAACCACAAACTCTGCTTATTTACTGAAAAGGTAAGTAACTACTTATTGATAGAGTTGAAAACAAAACTGATAAACTTTGAAAAGTTCAATAAAAACATAAATGAATTTTATAATTCAGTACTTTACTCACAAATCCTTAATTTTGTGCAAGGAAAAGATAACAGTTGTTATTCAATTGTGTCTTGACTTTTCGTGATTGGGGTTTTCTTGGCAAAGATACTAGAGTGGTTGATCATTTCCTTCTCCAAACCATTTCCCAGATGAGGAAACTGAGGCAAAGAGGGTGAAGTGACTTGCCTAGGGTCACACAATTACTAAGTCCCTTGTCAGTGCTTGTCAAGTTCATATGAACAAAGACCAAAAGTTCCTTTTAAAAAAGCAAACAAAAACTTCTCTCATGAGCAAAGCCTTCCTCCCTGATTTCCCAGCCACCAGTGGCAGCCAAGTACGAAGGAGCTGGGGAACCAGCGAATGGACACTTAACGTTTGTCCATATGTTCCTCAGGTATCTGAGGTCTGTGTTGAAAGAGGTCATATTTCCATTTTTAACTCTCAATTTTTCAACCAAGGTCACCATTTAGTTGCCTTCACCCAAATAAGCTTTCTCCTGTTGTGACTGTGGATTTAAACTTAGGAGGATGAGTATTCCTGCCTCCTAGCCCAGTGCTCTATCCCCTGAAACTTAGCTGGCCATTATAGATGGGATGTAATGCATACCCAAGCATCAACAGGCAAACATATCAGTTTTAAATTTTTTTTTTATCAAGTTGATTTTTAATCAAGTTGAACTCATCATAGGGTAAGCCTTAGTTCATTTCTACTACTTCCCTCTAGTCAGAGTTCCTGCTTCTCTTCAGGAGGATGGGTGGGTGGATAGGGAGACAGAGACAGACACAGACAAAGACAGAGAAGAACACAGACTACATGGTAGTATGGTATGGTGCTGTTAAGGGAATGAATGGATTAAACATTTACTATGTGCAAAACACCATATTGAATACTAGGAATGTTAAATTAGAAAATAAGACAGTCCTAGCTTTTCAAAAGGATTTTTACTCTCAGCTAGGGGAGGCAGCATATACAGAAAGTTTTAGCTACAAGTCAGATGGAAAGGCCCCATTGTTCCATAGGGTCTAACCATAGAGGGGGATGGTCAAGCATCGTTGGTGCATTGACAGAACACCTAGGCATCTAGGTGGAATGGTGGAAAAAATGCTCGACTTGGAGTCAGGAAGACCTGTGCTTAAATTCTGCCTCAGATACTTTCCAGTTAGATGACTAGGTAACATCTAACCTTTCTGGGTCTGTTTCCTCATCTGTAAAATGGGAATGATTATATCACCTTTCTCAAACTATGATTTATTGTAAAGGTCAAATGAGCTAATATATGCAAAGCGTTCTGTAAACCTTAACCTCTATAAAAAGTTAGCTTTTATAATTATTTGTGAATGGTTATACTATTAGGAGAACTGAAACACACACCCATATGGACATTCTTACCATAACTGAAGTCAGCAGGCATGAAGCAGTTGCCATTTAATGGAAGAAAGTCTTTCATATTTTTTGGAGAGAGATGAGTAAAGGAGTTTGAAGATTTGTTTTTTTTGTGTCATGAAAGCCAGGATAGACCATCATTTCATGGGACATTTGGTCTTGTTGTCTTTCAGTGCCAGGACGAGCATACGTGTAAACTTTTTCTTAGTCCTCCCAGCTGCTAGATAGATCTTTCTTTATACAAATCCTACATGTAACCATTAGAATGAAAGTCAAGAATTGGTTTTTTTTTTCTTTTTCTTTTCAATGCCTAAGAAGCAGCATGGCTTCATGGATATTGAACTGGCCTTGACAACTATAAGAACTGAGTTTAAAGTCCTTTGGCACAGACTGATTGTGTGACCTTGGACAGGTCATTTACTTTTCAATTGTTGTTCAATCATTTTTCAGTCATGTCCAACTCTTTGTCACCCTGTTTAGGGTTTTTGTGGCAAAGATACTGAAGCAGTTTGCTGTTTCCTTCTCCAGTTTATTTTATAGATGAGAAAACTGAGGCAAACAGGGTTAAGTGACTTGCCCAGGGTCACAATAATTGTCTGAGGTCAGATTTGAACTCGATGATGAGTCTTCCTGATTCCAAGCCCAGTGCTCTCTCCACTGCTCCACCTAACTGTGGTACCCTCAGGAAATTTTCTTAAATCACAAATTGCAGAGGTTGTAATGGTAAAGAGAATTCTTTATAACAAAGAAGTCACAGATCCTGTCTCTGGTCCCCAGCACTCATCACAGAGCTTAGCCCAAAGTAAATAATAAACTCTTACTGATTGATTGATGGACATAACTACAGCTCATATGCCAACACCTGTTGCAGAAGATGACCTAAAAATGAGACCAGCTAATCTTGTGGAAGAGTAAAAGAAAAAATAAATAGCCTCAATGTTATATCAATATCCATAAACTTAGAGGAAAAGTCTATCTTCTAAGGAGGGTATATGGAAAAGAAATAGACAAGAATTGGATGAGGATGGTTGGATCATGATTCCCATGGGGAAAATACTCATATAGATAGAATATTATGTGTGTAGGTGCATATGTAGTACGCGCGCACACACACACACAGACACACACACGCACACACTCAGAGAGAATACTTAAGCAAAGTTTTGAAGTATCCCCTACAAAACACCAGAATATTGGAACACAGATTAGATAGAGTTGTGAACAGAGATTTAAAGTGATTTGGTTACACTAGTTCAAGGATTTTGCTCCAGTTTTGAATTTTACCATACAAGCACTGAAAATTCATGCCAGGGTGATTTTTTTTAGTCTAGAAGAATTATATGACCAGACCCCTTTTTTGAAACAAATATTTTGGTGAATCTGAATGGATTCTGTTTTTACTTTGAAGCCGCCAGTGGGTACACCTCCATGACATGGGAACACCTCTATGATGTAATTCCTTCCTTTGTTTTTCAGTTGGGTAGGCATGCCTTCCTTTGGCATGATGATACATATGGGAAGAGTGCAGGGGTTGGAAGCATAGATTTAGAGTTGGAGGAAACCTAAGAGGCCATTGAGATCGAAGAAAGTGAGCTTTGGGGATCAGAGAGGTTTGGGGACCCTACTCTACAACTAGGAAGAATTTGTTTCCTCTTCTGTAAAATAAGGAAATTGGATTATCTCATGTCAAAGGTTTCTTCCACCTTCATTATGATCCAGTGATTTATGTACAATTTGGCTGTTGTGATTTATTATCTTCCCTTATTTAAAAATCTTCAATGTCATTTCAGAGCCCAAACATAGACTTGGTTAAATTTCCAGTTTATGACTGTTCTGAATGGCCTCTCATACAGATTTAAAAAAAAATAGCTCGAACATCTTTTTTCCTGTTCTGATTACCATTTTAAAATTAGAGTTGGGGAAGATTTTGAGTAAGTTCAAGATTATTCCATGTATTTTATATGCATCTTTTTAATAGTGAGACAGGGATGTCATGGAAAGAAAGTAAAGCCCATTCAGATCCTTGCTGTGTGTGACTTTAGTCAAGACACTTATCCTCTTAGAGTCTCAGTTTCCCCATCTGTAAAATGGCGGGGTTTTACTAGAAGGTGTCTGAGGTCTCTTTCAGCCCTAACTGACTTTTCCAGCCTTGTTATATATTACTCCCCTGTAAGCACACAACTGTCCATCCACACTGGTCTTCATACCCAACACTCCATGGTTTTCCTCTGGCTCTCCTCCCCCTCCTTCATATTTGGGATGCACTCCCTCCCCATGTCCCCTTCTTAGAATACCTAGTTTCCTTTTGAGGCTCAGCAGAAAGCATCATCTTCTACAGTAGACTTTTCTGATTGCTCCATCTGTTGACGCTTTTCCCTTAAAATTATTTTTTAGTTATTTTGTCTACAGTACATGTTGTTTCCCATGTCTAGCTTATAAACCGGGTTACCAGAAGCTATGTTTGCAAGAAGTTAAGCCACTCACTTCTGCACTCCCTGGGGCCTAGAGTCCTCCTGGGCATCTGGCCACTAATTCCTCCTCCCTCCAACCTCCTTTCTCTGAGAACTGTAAGCAAATCACCTTTACTGTTGACTTTGAAAAGGATATGTCAATGGATTTCTCTCTTGTTTTGCTCAGCAAATTTGCCACTTCCTGGGCCCATAACTCCCTTTCTTGACCATGGCTATGTGTTGAGTTCTCCATTAAACAGTCCCTCGAAGGCAGGAAACTGTCTCCCTTTTGTAGCTGTATCCCCAGCAGCTGATTGCAGTAGGCACATGATAAACACATAGTAGGCACTTCATAAATGCAAGTTGACTGGTTGATCAAATGATCTCTGATTGATTCCCTCCCAGTTCTCTGCACCTCAGTTTATCCCTCATGGTAAAATGAGAATAACTCTTGTGCATGTCTCAGTGGGTCCTTGAGAAAAATCACATGAGAGAACACATGGTTACAAAGCAGTTTATAGGACCATACGAATATGTTGTGGCTCAGTTATTCACATCAAAAATATTTTATGTTGATTCCAAAAAAATTAAGCTAGGTTTTTCATGGAACTAGAATCCTATCTTTCCTCTCTGAGTCACTACTAGATTAAATAAATACAGAAGGAGGAACATGGTTAGCCTGACCTCAAGTGACCTGAATTCAGGCTGAATTACCCTACCTGCTTCTTGGTAACCTGCTTTACAAAGCCATCTGGTTGGCTTTCTTCCAAAGCACATTTAGGCTGCTTGAGAACTGGGCACTTTACTGGATGGTTTGTGAGATTAAGGAGAAGATGAATATTGGTTTTGGCAACAGGTGCCTCTTTGTCCAAGACAAGCCTCCTATTTTTTTTTAATGGGTAAATAAAATTAATAAAGTCACCAAATAAATCATGTGGACTCTTGCTTACCTTTTAACATGGATTTGTATGTCCCAAGGAACTTTTCATTTCTTCAATCTGGGTAACACCAGACTTGGATTCTCTGGTCTCAGCTCTGCCATGAACTAGTTTTTTGATTTTAATCTCTTTACACCTTCTGTTCCTTGTCTGTAAAATGGTGGGGTTGGAAGAGATGACCTCTAAGGTCCTTTTCTGCCCTACCATCCTGTGTTCTCTAGGCCTTGATTAGGTTATGTTGGGGAAAGAGTGCTGTATCTTCTGAGGTTTAGAAAATCTGACTTGACAAAAGTGCATTTAGTTTACTGGATGAAAAATACTTCTTGAGGCAGCCCACCAAACTCCAGCTGTGATGTCTTTTGGAAGGCTCAACGGGTCTAACTCAGCATTAAGCTTTAGAAAGGGGGTTTTTGCCTTATTTTGTCATTGGGTACTTAGAATGGTAAAGCTTATGGACCCCCTTCTCAGAATCATGCTTACAATATAATACATAGGATTATGCGATAAGCCAAGTTATTGAAATGCATTTATCTGTATATTCTGTATGTGTATGTACATATTCATATAAATATGGATATATTATATTATTCATATATATGGATATATTTATTATATTATTCATATATATGGATATATTTATAGGGGTGTGTGTGTGTGCACGCATTTATATTTAAATTCAAGGACTACTCATTAGCTTTACTCTACAGCTCATTGGTTCTGTAGACAGATACTGGGCGTGGAGTCAGGAAAACTCATCTTCACAAATTCAAATCTGGCCTCAGACACTTATTAGCTGTGTGTCCCAGCACAAGTCATTTAACCCTGTTTGCCTCAGTTTCCTCATCTGTAAAATGAACGGGAGAAGGAAATGACAAAACACTCCAGTATCTTTGTCAGGAAAACCCCAAGAAGAAACGGACAGGACTGAGATGACCAGAACGACAACAGAACAATTGTATAGAGATATTCTGGGTTCTAAAAATCTATACTAAAAGACTTCCATTGTAAACCTGGTAATGAGTTGTGCATCCATTGACTGTGCCCAGCTTTGCTGAGTTTTGATATGTGGTGACTTTTTTGACCATGACTACTCAGTAAAAACCATCTGATAAGGTGGAGTTGATGGGGTGCTTTATTGCTTGTACTTGGGCCCCAATTCTAAAATCACATTTCTCCCAAGCCTCAACATATTATCTCAGGCAGTTTCTCCCCAGCCCAAAGACACAGGCTGCCCCAGCAACAACTGTTATCTCCCTTCCTGCTATAGTATCCAGATGTACCT
Organism: Notamacropus eugenii; assembly: GCF_028372415.1. Taxonomy (NCBI): domain Eukaryota; kingdom Metazoa; phylum Chordata; class Mammalia; order Diprotodontia; family Macropodidae; genus Notamacropus; species Notamacropus eugenii. Next base: position 270,495,266 of record NC_092874.1, on the reverse strand, counting down.
ATAGAACTCATTAGGCTTAGCCAGCTGCTTACTGTCTTAATGGGCTGTGTACTGGGTCATAAAGACATTTACTACTCACTGACCAATCATATCCTAGACTTGGACATACCTATACTCCCTTATATTAATCTTGTCTAATAAGACATTGATGAGAGGAGCTTGATTTTTTTCCTGGTCAGCCCTGACCTTTGGTTGACTTAGTGATGTTTCAGGTCTAAAACCACACCTCCAGGTAGCCCCGCCTTGGGCTATTTCCTGATTAGTTATGGGTAGAATACCTGTACAGTAGATATCAAAAGTGCATATTCCTTTAAGAACTGACCACTCCTTAACCACTCAACTAATCCCATCCCAAAACACCTAGTTAGCATATTTGGCACAAGTAATACTATAGAATATACTACATAAACTTTCCCCGTACCCCTCTAACGTTGTGGGTTCCCTAAGAACTCTTGCCCTCTAAAAAAGGTAATAAATCTTTACCTTGGCTTCAACAATGCTTGAGTTGGTGAATTCTTCTCCAGATGACCTGCCTCTGGTACTCTGGTGTTTGTAGGGTCTCACATCCCCCTTCCAACACTCATCACAGAGGAGTTTTGAGCAGCATTTGGAATGGGGAATCTTTTAAAGTGTTCTCTTCTGATATTCCTACTCTATGATCCCCATCCATGCTGATTTGTATAGGAGGAAAAAAAATATGGCATATGTACCTATCAAATAGTTTTCTTTGTGGATATTGTAAATTTCCTTCTTTTGGTCTCTGGCTTTTCATTTTCTGTGAACTCTTTGTTTTCCATTGGGATGACTGATTTTAAAAAAATATCATATGTATCAGTTAGGACTTGTCCTACTAGATAGAAAAGCCAAGCAGAGCTAGGATTTGTCTTTATCCCTTTATGTGTTCTCCTGCCCCTCCATGTCCAAGGATCCTTGTTTTACCTTTTGATCAGATGTTCCCTTGCTTCTCTTAGAGAAGCAACCAGTATCAGTTGTTTATACATTAGTCTAAATTTTAATCTTTCCTGGAATATGTTTGACTTATGCAATGTATTTCTTTTTTTAAAAAATATTAGCTTTTATTGATATGTCTTTATTGAAGGTAGCATCACCTTCATTTCCAAATATATTCCTCCTTCCCTGTCTAGTGAGCCATCCCTTGTAATCATTTATTTTAAAGTCCAGTGAAACTAATCAAAATATCAGTTGAATCTAACAAAATAATATGTGCTTTTCTATGCTCATTGGAATTGAATAAACATTTATACAATTATATGGACATTTAAATATGTGCCAGACACAGTAGAGTGCTCGTTACAAATATTATTAGCTCATGTGATGCTCACAACAGCCTTGCAAGGTCCATGCTATTGTCAGCCCCATTTTATAGTTGAGGAAATGGAGGCTGCTGGTGCTTAAGTGCCCAGGGTCACAGAACTAATAAATGTCTGAGACAAAATTTGAACTGAGGTCTTCTGGACTTTAGGCCTAGTACTGTATCAACTGCATCACCAGGTGTCTCTAACGGACTCCTGTGTCTACAAAGAAGGGAGGGAGAGGCATTTTTCCATCTCTTCTCTGATAGTGATTAGAATTATCTAATTGTATTTCAGTTTCCAGATTCTTTTTTTCTTTTTTAGGTGAGTGTGTAATGGTCCTTTCTATGTTGTGACAATTATATATATTGTTTTCCATGCAAAATTAATTGATTGTGATAAATCATTATTAATCACATGATTAATTAATAAATTGCTAACCATACAAAACATCCTTTGTTCTTGTTTTTGAAGATCTAGGACTGCCAATTAGAACAGTAGTTTGACCAGTGTCTACACAGTAAAAGGCTATCATGAAATTAGAGATTATCTTGCTAATGAGGGTGATCTAGAGGAAAGTTTGTAGAAAGTTAAAACAAAGCAACCAAATGCGATGTGCCATGATGGGGGAAAAGCAGTACTCAAGAAAATAATATTCTTTTAGATGAAATGATCACCTATGTTGAAAATCACTTTTTTTTGAAGCACAAAGGGCAAAATTATTGGGAAATTATTTCAAACTATATTTCAAAAAGCAAGGGAGAGACACAGAATGAGTAGAAGGAACACAAGCCAAGGAAAGGAAAAAGAGAAGCTTATTTATCTGAAGACTGATTGTCTTCAACCTTAGCTCCCCAACTGTGGATCCACAAAACGGAAAAAAAAGAAGAAAAAAATCCACTGAACTGCCACATTTATGCACTGAATTTATAGGAAAATTTCTTGGGCTGTCATTCAGAACCTGTTTATTCTTACTTTATACACAATTTTAATAAGCTTGGATTATCTGGTTTTCTAGTCCACTGCAAATGGATAGATTAGAAATAGCAAATTAAAGAGGTGAGGATGGGGGTGGGGTAGGGATAGGCTCCTAGATGTGATAACTGTTGGCTTTATATGGAGACTGGAGGGAGAAAAAAAATTACCTATATACAGAAAAATTTAAAGACCACAGAATCCTGAAGTCATATAATGTAGGGACACACATGCCAACCATTTTACTGTGCCATTAAGGTCAACACTTATAATACTTGGTGCATAATGCGGAATGCAAACCGTCAAAGAGAAGGTTAAAACTACAGGGTCATTCAAAAGTCTTAGTACAATTTAAATTGTTAAAGTTTAAAAGTGTACTGACTTTTGGAACCCTTGTATATTCCATTAATGGTCTTTTAGGAGGCAGGCAAGTGTATTTAATCCATTTTAGGAAGATTTCCATAAAAACAAAATTGTATTTAACCAAAAACCTATTTTAACCAAATTTTTAAGTTTAACCAAATGTAATCAATAACCTTTGGACATTTAAAAGTGAGTAAACTTCACTTATTTTTCAATCAAAAAGCATTTATTTATTATGCACTTACTATGTACCACAGGCTTGCTAAATCTTGGGGATTCAGTGCAAAGAATGAGTGTCCTTGAAATGAGCTGACATCTCAGTACATAAAGGAAGTACATGTATTTTAAGCATACGTAGCATAAATAGAAACTGAATGAATACAAATGTCCACACTGTTATTAAATACAAGGTAGTTTGGGAGGAAGAACTGTAGCTGTTGGAAAGGGGGAGTAGGAAAGGTTTTCTTTAGGCAATGGTGCCTGAGCTGCCATTTAAAGGAAGACAGGCAGAAGTGAGGAGCGAGGGCATTCCAGGCATGGGGGGATGGGGAGGAGTGGCTTTGCCATGATGCCAGATAAAAGAGGCATTAACTGCAAAGCGGAGATGCGGTGCATAATTCCAAATACATTTCTGTATTTAGACTCAACATCAAAATAATTTGTTTATATCAAAGTACTTTATGGGATTTTGTAAAAATGTGACTCTCCTTTGGAAACTTGGGCTGAGTGCAGCCTTTGATACATTCTGTGACCTTGGGCAAGTCATTGACATCTCATATTCCCAGGCAAATAAATTGTATTTGTGTTGGTAGAAGGAACTTCCTTATTGGGAGTTTTTGTTGTTGTTCAGTTGTGTTCCACTCTACATGACCTCCTTTGGGGTTTTCTTGGCAAAGATACTGAGGAAGTTTTCCATTTCCTTCTTGAGTTCATCTTATAGATTGAGGAAACTGAGGCAAACAGGATTACGTGACTTGCTCCGGGTCACACAGTGTCAAAGCCTAGATTTGAACTCAGGAAATGAAATCGCTGACTGTCTAGTTTAAAAATATATAGATAGATAGCCTTTGTTTTTACACACCTTCATTTACCATCCCTACTTTCTTCACACACAGAGCTATTGGTTATAACAAAAATAAAAAAGAGAGAAAAGTACTAAGCCTCCTAGACAATACATCAACAATGCCCAGCATTATATTCAGTGGTCCATACCCCTTGTGCTCTACCTCAGCAAAGAAGGTGGGGGGGGGGGGTTGCATTCTCATATCTCTTTCTGGGGCCAAGCTTGACCTTTGTCATTATGGCTTTATTTTCTCTGCCTTCCTTCCTTCTTCCTCCCTCCTTTTCCCCTTCTTTCCTTCCTTCCTTCCCTCTTTCCTTCCTTTCTTCCTTTCTCCCTTTCTCTCTTTCTTCCTCCCCTTCGTTCCTCCTTCCCTTCCTTTTACCATTTTACTATTGCAGTCATTGTGTCTGTTGTTTTCCTGGTTCTGTTTATTTAACTGCATGAAATTCTTATCAAGCTTCCCATGCTTCTCATTATCCTTCATATTCACCATTTCTTACAGCATGGTAATATTCCATTACATTCTTGTTTCACTATTTATTTAGCCATTCCTCAGTCCTTGGGCATCTACTTTGTTCGTGGTTCTTTGCTCCTACAAAAATGCTGCTACAAATTATTCTTGTAAAAGAACATATACATTCACGTCAGACATAAGAACACCAGCATTAGGAAAGCTTAGGCATTCCTTTGAAACGTAATGCAGCAAGTGTGTGTCCATGACTCTAGGTATTTATACAAACACTAAGACAGCCAAGTATCAGGCATGCTGGGAAAGTTCTCATTATTGTTCACAGAGGTTTCTGGTAGAACTAAGATAAAGCTATTTCTGAGGTGGGAGCGAGGAGTGGGCTAGGATGAGGGATGAAAATTATTTACTGATGATAAATGAATAAATAATTGCTTAGCATTGTACCTCATGCAGCTAGATTTACTTTGTACCCCTCTTGTATGTGTTGCATACCCCTTCATCACTGACAAGCTCAGTAAGAGCAGGGACCATGTTTTAATTTATTGGGGATCCCGGAATCTTGGAGTTGGAAAGGACCTCTCAGTATGAACAAGAATCCTTTCCATCAAGTTACTAATTAGTGGCCCTCCAGATTTTGTTTAAAACTTTGCAATAAGGCCGAACCCTCCATCTTCTGAGGGATCTCTGTTAACATGTGGAGAGCTCCAGTTGTTGGGGAGTTTTGCCTTCCAGTCTACAATTGCCTCTTTGCAGTGTCTACCCATTGTCCTTAATTCTGCCCTCCAAGGTCAAACAGAACACATCTATGCCCTCTTCCTAGGTAACAGCCTTTTGTATCATTGTATCTTCCTCCGTTCTCAGCCCTCAGCGTCATATACACTTTGCCATGCACTCTACATACAGTGAGTGCTTAATAAGTGAGAAATATAACTGAATTCGGAAAGTAAAAAAAAATGCACAGTGTTCTCTAAGGTGGTCCTCTCCTGATTTTTAGTAAGATTGTTGCTGAAAGCCAGTTACATGGTAAAGAAAGGTGAATTGCTTTTGATAACTCCAGGACACATGATTTGAAATAAACCTCCACTTCTATCAAAAGGAATCTTTATTCTAAGAAGCTGTTGGAAATCACCCTTGTCCTCCTGCTTATGTTTAAATACCCTTGGTCAGGGGTGGGGAAACTGTGACCTCAAGACCACATGTGGCCCTCTAGGTCCTCAAGTGCAGCCCTTTGACTGAATCTAAACTTCACAGAACAAATCCTTTTATTAAGGGGATTTGTTCTGTGCAGTTTGGATTCAACCAGAGGGCCGCACTTGAAGGCCAAGAGGGCCACTTGTGGCCTCAAGGTCTCAGGTTCCTCACCCTTGGCCTAGGTTGTGCATTTTAATTGAAAAAAAATACGCTCTGTAATTAGGCATGACTGTTAGCATTAATAGAAAGTATTTCTAGCCAGGTATAATTATGAAATACTTTAAAAATGCCCAGTTCAGATTTTCATTTTCAGAAAAAAACAACTCTAGATCTAGAAGTATCAGACTCTTGTTGTACTCAAGAAAATCTTTTAGTCCATTAACATTCATTCTACATATGTTTATTGAACACCTAATGTGTGTGAGGGGTTTTGTTAGGAGCGGGGGCTGCCCCCTTCCCCCACACCAAACAAAACACTTAGAACAGCCTTTGCTTTCAAGGAAAATACATTCTATTGGAGGAAACAACATGTAGACTTAGAATTCAGTTTCATTCAACTTGAAGTACCTGCTATGTGCAAGGCAGAGTGGTGAGTTGATGCTAGGACAGAGGCAAATTCGTGATGTTTTATTATATTCCTGTACCAAATTTTGGTTATTATTCTCAGTCGCTGGACATCCATGTTTGATTCCCTTTATTTGCTGTCTGCAGAGAGTTTATATTCCACTATGTAGAAGCAACATGTAGACAGATAATTCAACAACCATTTAGTTAAGCGAGAAACTATTGTATGTCCGTTACAGTCCTAAGTGCCAGTATGGGGACTGCCATGTGAACAGCCCCCGCCATGGGGAAGCTTACATTTTAGTTCTTTCCCCAGTAACATCAGGAGGAGGTTAGAATAAAGCACATTAGAATGGTCTCCATTGCTCTGATCCAACACAATGATTATTTACTCCTTCGGAGTTTTACTGGATTTGGAGAAGTCCTTTTTTGCAACATTTTATCTTAATGCTGTTTTTGCTTCCATTAAAATCCTGTTCCAGTTTCTCCTGTCTTTGCCAAGTATTGTACATTGAAAAGAAAGAAAGAGTTCTTTTTTGGTGCCTTTAGGGGGTGAATTTTATTCATTCCCTGAGTTGGGGAAGAAGTCTCCAATGATGAATCCAATGCAAGTCGGTACAGGTGCTGTCATTTTGATGTATTTGCCATTGGGAAGTTGGCCCCAAGGAGCCTTTAACAAAAGTTAACAATAATGCTCTTTAAAGGAATATTAGGACCAGAATTCCAATTTTAATTGAACTCAGATTAGTCTTTATTCATTCATTCATTAGGGGCACAGGTTGGATGCTTGACATTTAAGTGGCACTTTTCTATAGTTAGAGAAGCCAATGGGTTTTTTAAGAAGTCCTCTTCCTCTCATGCTCGCATGAAAGCATACAATGGTAAATGACTCTAATTATTGGAGATGAACGCTGCTGGTCACTGAGTTACTGTTCTGTTTTTATTTAGACTTGGATTATCACTTGCATTTATCTTCAGCTGCTCCTATTCAACTCTCTCGTCAGAACCAAAGGGATCTGTGGGAATCCTGTGACCGATGATGTGAAAGAGATTACAACATTGGTAAGAAAAGAAGTGATTTTAAAAATATATATATGTTTTTTTAAATGAAAAAAATACTTTTTTTAAATGGGGGACATTTTACGTAGATGAATTGGGGGGAAAGAAAAATATACTGGCTGGCTGGGAGAAAAAGATTTTAATCACTTTCTTCCAAAGTTCATGGAGGTAAGTGAAGGCATTGTCAGGAAATTCTGAGGATTTTATTGATGGAATTCTCAGCCAGTGAGATGGCAGGTGATTAGTGAGTCACATTTGATCAGTTCCTCAGTGTCTAACAAGATTCCTTTGCTTGTTTCCTGGAGGCTGCCTTTTTCTTGCCCCTTTCCTTCCATAATCCTTCAGATGCCTTGCATGGGGAGGGCTACATTCAGATATTATTCCTCCTTATCGCTTTAGATGGCCCCTCATCGTCACTTCACTACTGTGTGGCACTTAGAGTCAGGAAGTTGTTAAGTCATGTCCAACTCTTGTAATCCCATTTGGGGTTTTTACTGGAGTGATTGGCCATTTCCTTCTCTGGCTCATTTGATAAATGAGGAAACTGAGCCAAACAGGGTTAAGTGACTTGTGTAGGGTCACCCAGCTAGTACAAGTCTACACCTGGATTTGAAATCAGTTTCCTGATGCCACTCTCTCCATTGCATCACCTAGCTGCCCCCAGAGTTAGGAAGACCTGGGTTCAAATTCCTAGCTTTGATACTGGCAAGTTGTTTATCCTTCTTGGGCCTCAGCTTTCTCATCTGTAAATTGGGGATAATAATGCCTCTGATACTTAACTCACAGGGTTAATGTGAGGCTCACGTATGTAGGTAAAACATGAAATCAGATCAACAAGTTCTTCTGCACTGAACTTCATGACCCATATAAATGAAGTGGATCTGCCTTCCTTAAACAAGACAGAAACCAGGAAGCATCTTTCCATTTTGTTGGTAGCAGGGAGGATTCACCCAGATATACTCAGGAAAAGGCTCTTTCATCATCGTCAATAAAATGAGATAATTGGACTCTATTATGTCTAACCAAGTAACATCAAGTCAACAAGCTTTATTAAATGCTTACTGTGTGCAGGCCACCACCAAGTCCCAGAGATGCAAAGAAAGACCTGTCCTCAAAGGGCTCACTGTCTAATGGGAGAGACAAGATACAAACTGCTAGGTACAAAGATGACATAGCTGTGTTATTATTAATATATTTGATTGGTGCCAAACTCAAATAGAAATTGGAGCCAATAAACCATGCATAAGGGCAGAGAGGCAGTACAGTGGATATTGTTCTGGCCTGAAGTCAGGAAGATCTAACTTTAAATCTGACCTCAGACACTTACTAGCTGTGTGACCCTGGACAAGTCACTTAACCCTATCTGCCTCGGTTTCCTCATCTATAGTAAGAGCTGGAGAAGGAAATGGCAAACCACTCCAGTATCTTTACCAAGAAGATCCCAAATGGGGTCATGAAGAGTCAGACATGACTGAAAAGACTGAGGAGCAACATGCCATCACTCTTCTTCATCTCTGTCTTTTCTGCCCCGCCAAGTTTCTCTCCTCTAATAGGCTTTTGAAAGAATGCCAAAAGCAGAAAACCAAAATTTTGAGGACTATTATAAGCTGTGCAGATTCAGGAGAACAATTCATACAAAAACCCCGACGCTGTAAAATTTTGGAAGTTGTAAGAGCTACGAACAGTACAATGAGTATCCTAATTTCAGAGTTCTGAAGATGAATTAATGCTAGCCATTACTGAGAAATGATGGATTTAGGGTTCAGAATGACGTCCACATTTTTGTCCATTGCTACTGAGGGAATGTGTTTTACTAGACTCTGCATTTTTTTAGTGGGGTGTAGGGTGGGAAGGTGAAGAAAATAGATTTCTGCTGATTTGAAAAATAAAGATAGAAGGTGGAACTCCATATGGGAAATGTTTGTTGCACATGCTTTCAGATGTGATCAGTGTCTTCTTTTACTTTGTTACAAGAGACCTCATGAAATAGGAGTAATCTGTACATGTTTGTAATGGGAAAACAAAACTTAAAAAAAAATGTTAAAATACATTACAATGATTCCTAATAATTTGGATTTTTTTTAAAAAAATATCCCCCAAAAGAGGAACCGGATTAAAATTCTAGCTTTTCTTCTGTTTGACCTTGGATAAGTCCCTTGACTTTAGAGTTCAGTTTCTTCTTTCAAGCAAAAGAGTTTGCATTAGCTGGCCTCTTAGGAACCTTCCAACTCTAAATCTGTGATTCCATTAATGCATGCTAATTCAGAGTAAATGTCAAATCAAATCAAATTGTCTCTCTGATTTGCTGATAGGAGGAAAAACATTTCTCTGCATCTAATTTTTTTTGCAAGGCAATCAGGGTTAAGTGACTTGCCCAGGGTAACACAACTAGTAAGTGTCTGAGACTGGATTTGAATTCAGGTCCTCCTGATTTCAGGGCCAGGGCTCTATCCACTCCACCACCTAGGTGCTCCTACTGTAGCTTATTAATTGCACAATTTTCATGGGGAGTGAGATGTTTGTTTTTTTCACAGTATTATCACAATTGCTTTTTAGGCATTTTCCTCCTTTCCCAGTGCTATATCTCTTTTAACAATTCTTCATGTTAATTGTTCTTGTCCTGTCTCTTAGATTCAGTACCCAGTGGATAATGAGCACACATAATTAATTTGTTGTTATTGTTGAGTTATGTCTAGCTGTTCATGACCCAGAAGACCATACCACACTAGTGCTTATGGGGTTTTCTTGGCAGAGATGCTGGAGAGGTTTGCTATTTTCTTCACCAGTAGAGTGAGGCAAACAGAGCTTAAGTGATTTGTCCATGGTCACACAGTTAGGAAGTGTCTGAGGCTGGATTTGAACTAGGTCTTCCTGACTCCATGTCCAGCTGTCTATCCTCTGAGCCACCTTGCCATCTCAGTGTGGTTAAACATACTTATAGAGAGACTGGGTGCTCTTTTGCTGGGTGCTTATCTCCATACATCCCTAGAGAATATTCTCTTAACATACCATAGTAAGTATTTGCTTTGTTGATCTAAACTAAGCCCTTTCTGCATGGAATCATGAGCAAACTAATTCCTGAAAGTCATTATTGCTTAATTTTTTCCTTCATTTTTAGATCCTTATTAGAAAATGCCCAGTTTTGTGGCCAGATCTCTCAACATTCCATTACTCATTTCATATCATGCTTTGCAAAACTTAAAATGCCCAATGAGTGAATTGTTTTTATTCATTCTTGTTTTTTGGTTGAAGTTTCACTACAGTCACTACTGACTACATTGGCAGGTCTTCTGGAAATGATCAGTTAGCTGGTGTCCAACTACTTTAGGGATATTTTCTAGACCAAGCTAAAATAGGTATAGGTTGGATTTGACCGCTGAGATTCATTCCGTGTTGTAATTCTACGAATCTTCATAGTTGTTATTTTGGTAAATTTCTACAAATGTAGACAAAGTTTAGCCTTCTAAACTGGGTTTGAGAATTGATTAAGTTGAAGAGGATTTTTTTAAAAAGTCTTAAGTTCTCATAGTATATTGCCTTTTTTATGTTTTTTGCTCTTTCATTCAATAAATCAAGTGATCTAGTAGTCGTGGAGGGTAAAAAGTCTAAAAAATAGAATCTCTGCTCTCAAGGAGCTTATAGTCTAGTTGGGGTGCCAAAATTACTATACATGATAGAACAATGAATAATTTAAGATGGTGCTTTTTTTAAAGATTGAAATGATGACTTGATTTTGCTTCTGGCTTCTATTCTAAGCCACTGGTGGGGAGTTTCACTGGTAATCACTTGCTACATGAACTATGGAACAAAGACCCTCAAGGACAAATGACTCGACATCTTGGCAACAAGAAAGTTGCCAAGGAGTCCAGGCCCCATGCCAAGGTGACCCTGGCATACTGTCCATTTTGCAGGGATAGCATTTGCTTCTTTATCTTTGCTGTTTGCTAAAGGCTCATATTCATGTTTCTGAACTTATGTCTGGAAGTTCTAACATGAAATCAGGCAGCCTAATCAATTTTGAGGGTGATGTATTAAAGGAGTGTTGTGGTAATTCTTGTCTGTTCTGTAGTTAGTTGTAAATTATGAAAGACATTTTGTGGTGTTTTTGTTCTAGCATTACTGTGGGATCATAAAATCATCAAGTTGTCTGGAACAGACTTTAGAGGTCATTTAGCTCAACCCTCTCATTTTACAAGTGAAGAAACCAAGTCCCAAAGAGATTGTGTCTTCCCAAATGTTAATACTCTGAATGGCTAAACTGAGATTGGAACCCTGGTCAATTCTCTGGCTTCACTGCTTAATTTGTGGCCCACAAATAGAGCAACCCATCTTCCACACATAATTCCTCTATGGTTAGGCACCTCCCACAAATACATGGGTACCTGATTACTGTATTTTATTCCAGTCATAACCTCTAGCATGATATAAGGGAGAAGGAACTGATTCTGTAATTAGAGGAACTGGGTTCAAATCCTGCCTCTGATGTTGACTACCTTTGTGATCTTAAGAAAGTTATCTAACTTCCCTGGGTCTCATTTTTCTCAAATGTAAAATGAGGAATTCAATTTAAAAGCCTTGTTCTAGAAAAATAACCTATCTTCTTACAATTAGATAAATTTTTCTGTCCCAAATGCAAAAATATATATTCACTTTTGCTGATAGAAACCTCCTGTGAGGGTGGGGAGTAATGGTCCTAAAATTTAACACTCACCCCCTCACTGATCTTATACAATATAACCATCCTTTTCTTCTTCTTTCCTTTTGCTCCAGTGGAAATCCATTTTGTACTATTTTTTTCATAGTCACCTTATGGTCTAACTTTCTCTAACTATTTTTTCCCCTCAATTACATGTAAATATAAATTTTAACACTTTTTTAAAAATTTTGCATTCCATAGTCTCTCCCTTTCCCCTCCCTCCTCCTTGGGAAGGCAAGTAATTTGATACAGATTCGACATGTGCAGTCATGCGAGCCATTTCCATATTAGTTGTGTTGCACAATGAAACACAGACCAAACAAACAAACAAACCAAGAATGATAAAAAACAGATTAAAAAAAAGCCTGCTTCACTCTGCATTCTGACTTCATCAGTTCTTTCTCTGGAGGTAGTTTTCATCCTAAGTCTTTTGGGATTGTCTTGGATCCTTGCATTCCTGAGAACAGCCAAGTCATTCAAAGTTGAAAACATACAGAAGACCTTAAAGCTCTATCGACCTGTGAATTTTTATCATTCTTATTATAGTGATGGGCAAATTAAGAGGGAAACCTATCATTCTATTGATGCTATTTTCCTTCTTTCTTTTTCTTTTTGTTTTTCTGCTGCCACTTAGAATGATATGATCATAGGGTAAGAGAGATGGATAGAGCATTTATTAAATGCTATGTGCAGCCATGGTGCCAAGTGCTAGGAGCATAAACACAGGCACAAAGACAATCCTTACCCTCAAGAAGCTTATATTCTGTTGGGAATACTAGGGCAGGGGACTGAGGATAGGATGCGTTTGGCAGGGGAGAGGTAATAGGAGTGATAAGGTTGGAGAAGTAGTCCAAGGAGTTGTGAGTTCAGTTGAGTCTGAGAGTTGGAAGGGAATGCAGCCAGCGAACTAGAAGACAGTCCTCTATCACAACATATTCAACAACTGGTCATCCATCTTCTGCTTGAAGGGTTCCAAGGAAGGGGAAGTCTACCACCTCATAAACTACCTCTTATTCCACTTTTGTACGGCTCTAATGATTAGGTTTAATTTTTTTTTTCTGGCATCAAACTTCATTTGCCTCTTCCTAATTTCCAAGCATTGTCCCTTGTTTAATCATTCTATTACATGAGAGCCCTTCACATACTTAATGATAGTGATGTTGTCCTTCCTTTCTACTCTCAAATCTTCCCTTTTACAGTTTAACTGTATTAGTATAGTTTTCTTCAATTGATGCTTTTATGACATAGACACATCCATTTTATCAATGCCCTTCTTAAACTGTGATTCCCAAAACCAGAAAGAGAATATTCTAGATGAAGTCTGCATAGGACAGAGTACAGTGGGACTATGTCACATCTTTCCTTATTCCTGGAAGCTATGCCTCTTTTAATATAGCCTAAGGCTACATTAGCTCTTTTGCCTACTACTTCATAATGCTGACTCATTGAATATGAATTCTATCAAAAATCTTAACTCTTTTTCAGATAAATTGTTGTGCTTACTCCCACCTTGTACTTGCAACACTGATTTCTTTTACCCAAGCTGAAGATTTTGCATTTATGTCTATTGGATTTTACTTCTGCATTTTTGGAATCCAGCTCTGTCATTCACTGCAAATTTGATGAGCATAACATCTATGTCTTCATTAAAGTTATTGATAAAAATGTGAAAGAATATAGCTCTAAGGGCCCTATGAAGACATTACACCTGTGATCTCAGGATACCTCTTCCTTAAATTCAATAGCTGAATGACCTGAATGACCTGAATCAAAAACCTTATAGAAATATCTAAAAATATTAGAAATATTTTTATGTTTTAGTTATTCTTACGTGTGTCACATAAAAGTCTCCTAACATCAGTGTTTGATCACCAGAGCTTAGGAAAAATGTTGGCTAGGTCATCTAATGTACCATAATGTGGTCTGACAGCTAAGTGGAGCATCACATGAAATTTACAATGAACAAAAAGAAAAGTTGCAAATTGAACATTTGTTAGTTGCAGAGTTCCAGGGCCATCTCCAAGGATAACTGATCTCATATCAAAACAGTCATCTGTGAGGTGAGGACAACATGTTTCATCATTTCTTAGGTCAGAAATATCAACTATGAATAAATAAACAAAAATGGTAATATTCTCATGCTGTTAGACACCAGAGGATGCATTTTAAAAATTTTCCCAAATTCCATCTAATATTCTGTTTAAATTAGCAAGATGTTTTGTGTTTTATTTTTTGAGTGGTGATCATAATAAGAATTTTGACAAAAATTCAGTTTAACATTTTAAAAAATGGAATTAACTGTATCTCATACTGAAGAAACCCTAGGAAGGTCCAGAAATAACCCAGAACTCTTTGGGCTGAGAATCCATTTGTTCATTTAACAAACATGGATTAAGAGAGGAAGTGTCAATTAATAGATAAAATGGTTGAAATAGGAAGATCTCAGGGTTGTAGATTTAGAGCTAAAAGGAACCTATGAGACCTTCAAATCAATCTTCAGACATTGAGAAATCCAACTCCCTCATTTTACAGAGGAGGACACAAAGGCACAGGGGTGGTTAAATGATTTGCTGTCAGTTACCCAGTCAAAAGCTGAACCCAGGGCTTTTGACTTGAGTTCAGTCCTCATTCATATAGCCCAAGCAGTTTCCTGTAAGACTTGACTTCAAATTCTTTTTTTTTTTTTTTACACTCCATAGTATGAACCTTTGTAAGTCACTTAACCATTCCGTACCTCAGTTTTCTTCTTTGTGGATTGTGGATAATGGTGGCACCTTCCTTCATAGGACTGTTTCCAGGATTGAATGAGATATTATGTACAAAACACCCTGAAAATCTTTAAGAATTAAATAAATGTAGGTTATTGTTGCTATTATGATTAATATGATTGATCATTTTCCCTACACCTACCGGGTGTAATGTGCTATGCTGGATCCTGTGAGTATAAAAATAATTTAAACCATAGCCCTTGTTCTAAGGATTTTACAGTGTAATAAAGGAACTCACATAGGGACTTTGAAAAACTACAGAGAGGCAGCCAGATATAGTCTATGGAGAGCTAGAATTAAACTCAGGAATTTCTGAGGGCTGGTCCTACCTCTGACCCATACTAGCTGAGTGACCCTGAGTAAGGTACTTTCCTTCTTTGTCACCCACTCAACTTTTTGAGATTGGTGACAGAGAAAGAGCTGTTCCTAATTGGTAGAGAGTACTTCACTAAGAACTCCCAATGCTGAGGAAATCACATATTGAACCAAACAAAAATCAAAGAAAAAAACAAGAACAAATTAGAAAATCCTAAGTATAATGTTCATTCATTTTTCAGTTATATCTGATTCTTTGTAACCCCATCTGGGGTTTTCTTGGCCAAGAGTGGTTTGCCATTTCCTTCTCTAGCTCATTTTATAGATGAGGAAACCGAGGCAAACAGGGTTAAGGGACTTGCCCAGGGTCACAAAACGTAGTAAGTGTCTGAGGCCAGATGAGTGCATTAGAGGAGTCTAAAGTGCTGTGTCAGGGTGTGGTGGCTTCTATATGTGGCATTGGTTGGAGTACGGGGGAGCACTTTTTTCCCTCCTTTCTCCTCAGTATCACCTGTCAGCTAAGCTTGCTGTTCCCAGGTGATAAGCAAACAAAGATAAAGGTGAAATCCATGTGAAACAAGATGGAGGTAAAGTGGAGCACTGAACTGTGGAAAGATGCTCTTCCAAGAAGGCTTCTGGTCAAATTGTTGAATACATCCCAGCCAGCAGGGTATTATCATGAGAAAATCACCAGTACCTCTAGATGGGACTGCTTAGTAAGGCAATAGCTGGCAGGATTCATGGGAAAACTTATGGCCAATATGGAAGATGAAGAATGGGGCACAGAAAACATCAAACCTCATGTTGCTCTTTTGTCCTTATATTTGATAAGAATACCTGGTGCTTCTAAAGTAAATGGAGACCATGTGATCATAGATTTAGAGCCCAAAAGAAATTTGGAGGCCACTGAATCCAACTCCCTTGTGTTACACTTAAAGATGCTGAGTCACATACTTCAAATTCATCAGAAATCTGATTTTTCCTGAAGAGATCAGTTCAGAAGTAGATTTGTTTCTGGATCAACATTAGAATACAGATGCCAGTGATCAGTACTCTTAAAAGAGAATCCATCCACAGTGGTTGGATTGGGACCTTCTCTGAAAGAGAATCCATCTACAGTGGTTGAATTGGGATGTGGGAAGATCTGGAAATAGGAATTTCAAATAGCAGCTTTGAAGAAGGAGGTAGCCCCAGCTTTTAGAAACAAGATAATTGCTATGGGAAACAACCAGACAATATAGATTTGCCAAGAAAAGTCATTATCAAGATGGAAAAGACTGAGCAACCTGAGAGTCATTCAGAATAGGTAGACATGGCTTTTCCCCCCAAGATGGCGCAGAAGGCAAAGAAGGAAGCTGCTCCCCCCAAGACAGAAGCCAAGTCCAAGGCCTTGAAGGCCAAGAAGGGTGTCCATAGCCACAAAAAGAAGATCCGAACATCCCCACCTTCTGGAGACCCAAGACACTAAGACTTCGCAGGCAGCCCAAATACCTTCGGAAAAGTGCCCCTCGGAGAAACAAGCTTGATCACTATGCCATCATTAAGTTTCCCTTGACCTGAGTCTGCTATGAAGAAGATTGAGGACAACAATACCCTAGTCTTCATTGTGGATGTCAAGGCCAATAAGCATCAGATCAAGCAGGCGGTAAAGAAGCTGTATGACATCAACATGACCAAGGTCAAGACACTGATGGAGAGAAAAAAGCCTACGTCCTGCTTGCTCCAGACTATGATGCTTTGGATGTTGCCAGCAAAATTGAAATCATCTAAACTGTGTCCAACTGTCCTACTGCATCTACAATCAAAAGTTTTCCTGGAAAAAAAAGAATAGGTAGACATTGTAGTTCCATGGAGGATTTTGTGATTTATATAAGATTTCTTGCAACATATGGAGAAACATAATTGCAACAATCAATTCACCAGATAATGCTATAATATTTTATGGACCACACCAAGAATGGTAATGAACGTTATAGAAGTAGAGAAAATATTGCCCTTAGACAAGTTAGGGATTTTAATATTGCAAGAAGTCCATCATGTGCTGAATTGGGGTTGGTCCCAGAAATGAAGAAGGAGATTCCTTTCCAGGAATGCCATCCACTGTGATGTTTAGTGCCACTTCCTAGAGGAAATTCAATGGTTGCCTGAGGAACTTTGAAAAATGGGCCATTTATATGTTGCTATTGAACAAAAAAGAGTTTGTAGGATGTTGAGCAGACTTCTTCAAGGTGGCTAGTAGGAAAAATGAGAAAAGTTTATTGAAACTATAAAATTTGGTAAGAACAGAACACTAGTGTTTCCTGAAACCCAGAAAACAGATTTAGTTGTAAGTTTTATTTATCAAGGGAAAAAATGTAACACAGATTCATAGTGCCTGGGAATGGTTGAGGGAAAGGGGGCGGGGAGGGCGGCACAGAGATACAGAGAGCAAAAGACAGAGACAGAGAAAGAGAGAAGAGGAAGAAGAGGAGGAGGAGAAGAGAAGAGGAGAGGGAGAGAGAGGGGAAGAGAAAGAAGGAAGGAGAGAGAGAAGAAGAAAGAGAAGGGGAAGGGAGAGGGGGAGACAGAGACAGAGTGCCATACATATAAACACCTAATGCCATCATCACCATTATTAACCATTTCCAATAGGTTTTTTTGTTAAATTAATTGATTTGTTTTCAGTTTTCTACAATCACTTCCATAAGTCTTAAATTTTTCTCCCCCTCCCTTCCCCATCCCTCCCTGAGACAGCATGCAATCTTATATGGGTTCTACACATACATTCTTATTAACCACATTTTCACATTAGTCATGTTGCATAGAAGAATTAAAATGAATCGGAGAAACCATGAGAAAAAACACACCAAAGCCAAACATAACACAAGAGAAAATATTCTGCTTCATTCTGCATTCCATTCCATAGTTCTTCCTTTGGATGTGGATGGCATTTTGCCTCGAGTCCTTTGGGAATATTTTAGGTCCTTGCATTGCTGTGAAAGGATAGGTCTACCAGAGACAGTCCTTCCACACTGTGGCTGTTACTGTGTATAATTTTCTCCTGGTTCTGCTCATTTCTTTCAGCATTAGTTCATGTAAGTCCTTCCAGGCCTCTCTGGAGTCCTCCTGCTCATTATTTCTTATAGCACAATAGTATGTCATTACATTCATATACACCTTGTTCAGTCATTTCCCAATTGATGGGAATCCCCTCGATTTCCAGTTTTTGGCCATGACAAAGAGAGCTGCTATAAATATTTTTGTACATGTGGGACCTTTTCCCATTTCCAGTAGGTTTTGCTGCAGTGAAGATGGTTTTGATTTTTGAGTCAGGTGACTTTCCTTACCTCTTGCCACCTGCTCATCCCATTAAAAATCTTTTACCACTTTGTTGATGGGAAATGCTAAATATTAAAAGCTTGCAAATGGTTTTACTAGAAAACTTTCAGTGTTCCATATCTCATTCTTACCTTTATTATTTAGGGGTTCTTTTTCATTATCTGTGTTAAGCCTTAAGAATATTAATAGTGCTTAGACATCATACAATAAGATGCAAAACTTTTTTTACACTTAAAATTTAGTGGATTCCTATTGATCTTAAAGGTAACAGTGTCAGTGTGTGATTTTAAAAATTATTTCCATCCACTGGTTTTACTTTAGGTGATTAAATGAAAAGTGGCATTTGCCACATTCTTGAAATGTGATTTCTGTACTTGATGGCATGACAAATGCTAACCTTTTTTCAGTTTTTAAACTTTCCTGGCAAAATCCATAATCCTCATGATCTAATGAGGTATTATCTCTCCCCTTAAAGAATATAAGGTCTTTGAGGGCAGGTGTTTTTTCTTTTTTTTGTCTTGGTGTTCTCAGAACCTAGCACTGACAAATAGGGAATAACTAATATGCTGATTGATTAATTTATGAGGGAAACTGAGAGGCTAAATGACTTGCCTAATGTCACATAATCTATAATCCAAAATCCATAATCCATAAGTTCTTGGTCATGGCCAAGAATTGGAAATCGAGAGGATTCCCATCAATTGGGGAATGACTGAACAAGATGTGGTATATGAATGTAATGACATGCTATTGTGCTATAAGAAATAATGAACAGGAGGACTCCAGAGAGGCCTGGAAGGACTTACATGAACTAATGCTGAAAGAAATGAGCAGAACCAGAAGAACACTTACGTAAGTGGGGTGGGGATGGAAAGAATACTGACTATGAAGTGAGAGGACTTGGGTTCCAATCTTACCATCCATGCTTTAGTACCTTGGTGATCTTTGGTCCAATCATTTAATCTCTCTGGGCCCAGTTTCCTTATCTGTAAAAGGATAGATTGGAAACCCCTTCCATTTATAGACTGGTGGTGCTCCCAGGGAGTTTTTAGTCAAATCATTGGAGGAGAACAAGAGCAGTGCCCTCTGACCTCCTCTTACCTAATCTCGTTCTTTTCTTATATTGTGTATAATAAACAATTGTAGAGATAATAACAATCCACACTCATATAATAGTCTAACATTTGTATAGCAAATCTTAATGTTTACAGAGTGCCTTCCATGTATTATCTCATTTGATTTTCATAAGTAATAGGTGCTATTATTTATGTATTGATATGTGATATGCTATTGATATCTATGATAAGATAACGATATATTATTATCATTCCCATTTTAAAGATGGAGAAAAGTAAGGCTGAGAGAAGCTGAGTAACTTGCCCAGGGTCCCACAGCTAGTAAGTGGCTAAATAAGTTTTGAACTCAGGTCTTCCTGATTCCAAGTCTTGCACTTTGCTACCAGGCTGAGAGGAAGAAGTGGGGTATTTTAAGAGTTGAACAGAAGTAGATAAGGAGCTAACAACTTACTTTTATTTAATGGTTTAAAGTTAGCAGAACATTTTTTCATATATTATCTTAGCCTCGTGATATCCCTGGGAGGTGATGATTAGAAGTGTTATCCCCATTTTGCAAATGAGGAAAACAGAGGCACATAGATTTCAGTGAGAAGTGCTCATGATCTCATAGCTGTCCTTGTCATGGGTTAGAACTACCAGGAAGTTAATCTGGTCTGATGAGGTATTATCTCTCCCCTTAAAGAATATAAGCTCTTTGAGGATGGGTGTTTTTTTCTTTTTTTTGTCTTGGTGTTCTCAGAACCTAGCACTGACAAATAGGGAATAACTAATATGCTGACTGATTAATTTATGAGGGAAACTGAGAGGCTAAATGACTTGCTTAATGTCACATAAATAGGAACTTGCAGAACCAAGTCTTGAACCGGGCTGGAATGAAAAGACCTGGATTTGAATCCTACCTCTGATACTAATAGCTTTGTGAGCTTGAATAATTCATTTAACTTCCCAGAGCCTCAGTTTCTCCATCAATTTTGTTGTGTAGTCATGTCAGTTGTGTCTAACTTTTTGTGACCCCATTTCAGATTTTCTTGGCAAAGATACTGGAATGGTCTACCATTTTCTTCTCCAGCATATTTTATAGATGAGGAAACTGAGGCAAACGGGGGTAAGTGACTTGCTCATTGTCACACAGCTAGTAAATGTCTGAGACTGGATTTGAACTCAAGTCTTCCTGATTCCACTGTGCCAACTAGGTGCAGTCATCTATAAAATGAGATTATTGAAGAAGCTGTCCTCTGAGATCCATCTAGCTCCAAATCTCTGATCTCTTTTTCTGACTCTGTTTTAATTTGAGAACAGGACTTCTATTTAAACCTTTGGGTAATAACAAGGGCTTTGCTTTGTATGCCATTGGGAACACCCAAGGATTGGAAGAGCAAACTTTTTAGAGCGAAGGACATTGCTGTGTGAATAGAATGATTCTGAAGTGCATGCAAGTCTTTATATATTGAGGTGGAAATACTCTCATGGGTGATTAATTTTTCTCTCCTATTTCAGCATTTCTTTTCTTCCATTGAATTGATCCTTTCGCAATTTTGATTTGTTCCTTCCTTGCATTAGGTGGTGACCAATGCTGTGCCCTCCACGGCTGAAGTCTGTTTGCCCGAGGCTATTCTCCTGTCATGGAAACAACATGATTTATGACTTTCACAGGCTCATTTTTTGGGGTTTTGTCTTGGACAGCCTGTACTGCTCCACTGTCCCCATGGTTTTCACTGGAAATCATTCTGGCATGTTTACTCAGCATAAGAGTTCATCTATTTACAGAACATTTTGCTTTGTTTCTAAAAATGTTGCAAGACTTGTTTTAAATGGCAAAGCCAGACCTACCTAAAGAAAGGGTCAAATATTTTGGGCAAAGATGAATGGAGCTTTCGAAACTTTCGCCTCTGTGGGATAGTTATGGTACTGCTCTTTATCCTTTCAGAGTCTTAATGGAAGCAGTAATAGATTGCGCTCATGGGAATAGTGTGAGTGACTCTTCTCCCTGCTGTTCCCCTGGAAATAAGACTTGTTGGGGTGATTTGTTTCTACTTTGGGACATGTTAATTAAAAATGCCGTTGTTACCTTTTCTTCTCACTTTGATATTTAAGAGTCTTAGGGGTTTGATAGTCTTTAAAAAGAAGAAGAAGGCATTTGGTTGAGTTAGGTCAGTGTTCTCATACTCAACTGGCAAAGGAGGAAATGAGATAGAAGGTTAAGTGTCTTGAGTAAGGTCACTCAACAAGTCAGTGGCTGGGGATGGGATCAGAACTCAGACATTCCAGTTTCCTAGTTTTGCAGTTGGCAATTAGCGCATAACCTTCATTTTAAGGAAACATTGTCAAATGTCATTCAAATTGTCTCTTCGAAGGTTTGAATCATTCATATTTTTTTCTAAAGGTTATACTTAGTGTGGGAACTCCCTTCACTAAGATTGGCAACATATTTGGAACTCGAGTTCAAAGGGTCATACATAATGCACAGTGGATAGAGTGCTAGGCTAGGAGCAAGGAAACCAGAGTTCAAATCCTACTTTAGTTACTTACTAGCCTGGGCAATCTCTCTAGGCTTTCAGTTTCTTCATCTGTAAAGTGGTGGAGTTGGAATCTTGGGCCTTGAAGGTCACTTCTAGCTGTAAATCTGTGATACTATAAACAGTACAACAGATATTTAGAGATAGTAGGAACCTTAAGATTTCATTGAGTCCACTTCCTCTCTTCCCCAGTATTTGACAGAGAATTTAAGTGACTTGCCCAAGATTACATTGGCCCAGGTAATAAGCGCAGAACCAAGATTTGATCCCGGACCCTCTGACTTTAAGTCCAGCCCTTAGGATCATAGAGGATTGCTTAGAAGTACTGAGAGGTCACACAACAAATATGGGCCGGAGGACAAGACTTGAATTCAGGTCTTCCTGACTCCAAAGCTAGATGTCTATCCACTATACCTCTTCCTCTAGGACTTGTTATTTCCAAAACTTAGCAATACACGTTTTAGAATGGCAAAGTCTGCTTCTTTGCACTTACTTTGGTATATGTCGCTTAGTTCTGTCAGACTTTTCCCTGGCAAAGACACTGAAGTGGTTTGACATTTTATGCTAAGCTTCTAATCAGAAGAATTATCTACCACAGCTCTGAAATGAGGTAAATTCCATAAATCTAGCCCCTAACTCCCAAATGTTCATTTTTTCATGATCATCAGAATTTTCTTTTCCTACGAGATGCCAAGAGGGAAGCTTTGTTATTCATTGGCTCTAGAACTGGTGGGAGGGGCTTTTGAGGGCATCTAGTCCCGATCTTTCATTTCACTTCTCCTTCTGATTACAGATTTAGTCGTGTCTGACTATTTGTGACCCCATTTAGGATTTCTTGGCAAAGATACTGGAGCGATTTGCCATTTCCTTCTTTAGTTCATTTTACAGATGAGGAAACTGAGGCAAACAGGGTTAAATGACTTTCCCAGCATTATACGTCTTTGAACTTACAAACTTGAAGCCACGTAGTTTCACTGAATTGTGATTCCTCTACATCTGAGGTCCTTTGACTCAGATTCCTGTAGAAAGTTTAGAGGTCCATGAACTTAGATGGGAAAAGAAATGCACTTTTATTTTCACTAACTTCTAATTGAAATTTAAAAAGATGTTATTCTGAGAAGAGATCATGATACATTAAAAAAGTAAAAAAGAAGAGCCTTGATCTACAAGGTGACCTATTTTATCAGCTTCATTTTTTTCAGGAATCGTCTTATGGAAGCAACAAATCAAATACAACCAGGAAACTTACTCGTTGTTGTCTTGTAATTAATAATAATGATCACTTAGGAAAGTAGATTTCAGTGAAATTACAAAACACTTTTCAAGTCTCATTTTGTATTATGGTTATTTGTGCATATTACTGGATTGTGGATACCCCGAAAGCAAGGGCCTTGTCTTCTACAATTGTTGTACCTTCTGCGTGGTATCTGCACCCATAGGCACTAGTTTTAGTAAACAGACAACCTCAGTTTAATGTCTTTTATCTGTAAGAAAAGCACGGTGGTCTACTTTTATTCAAGCATACCTTTGACTCCACACTTTTTAGTTTAATATTTAAAGGTGACCCAGAAAACTCCCTTGAAGTTTCTTTGTACATTTTTTAAAAACTCTCTATTAAGATACCATAAAATAACAATCTAGGTAACTTTGAAAATTGTACTCCAATGACCCAGATGGTTCTCTGGGCAGGAATATTGAGAGCTGATAGGCTCAGAGATTTAGAATTGGAAGTACAATGCTACCTCAATGACTTTTAAAAAGTTTTTAGAAGTGGAATAAAAATATTCTGTATGATTCATAGGGGTTGAGCATCCAATAAATTTTATACTAAGCCTCTGGGCAAGGATGATCTACAGGGAAATGAATTCCTGGTTCCTGACACAGCGCCTTTTTCTGGTACTATCTTGTTCATTTCATTTAAGAGATTTATACCATTTTGTGGTCTCTAATTGGTGGAGGAAACATGGGCCTTTTAGGGCAGAGGCAGAAAGTCTTGTTTCTTACGTTCCATAAAAGCTGGACATCCAAACTTCAGCTATCCACTGCCGCCTTTGTTTCTGGTCTGGTTTTCACCATCATGTACTAGAATCTAGTTGAGACAACAGGACTACAGAGGGTCCCCAGAAGCCTCTTTTTTAATGGATCTTAACAATTTTCATGACTGGTAGAACTTCAGGCTTCAAACCAGTGAGCTCAAGGAGATGTTGTTCTAGCTTTCCCAGCTTTTTTATTCCTGCTGTCCAAACATATTTTGCTTCAGGGTAGCAAGCCAAAGGACCTTTGCTTGCCAAATATCTGGATCTCTTATGTTTTCAGCTGGGGCTGCCCTGGATGGTGCCTTTTTTTTTTGTCTTATACCATTTTTCTAATTCTATATTCTCGAGAAGGCATTTTGTTGGTTTGATTTTTTTTTTTTTAAGCAGCTTTCCATAAGCGACCTCAAAGTAGGAACCAAATACATCTGGTCATGCAAAGTTAACACTTCATTAAAGAATATGTTTTTAACCATCTAGGCTGTCTGCAGTTTGGCATGGTGCTTAACATAGAGTTCAAATCCAAAGGGCATTGGCATATTTGGCATTTAAGTGATTATTTCTGCCCCTCTAGAATCTATTTCTTTCATTAGTATGATTTGCCTAGAATGGCTGGGTTGTGAAATGTTTGCACCTAATGGATTGCTTGATTAATGCTTTTCACAGGATCCTTTGGGGAGAAAATTTTCTAGAAAAACCTTGCAGCTTTTGTGGACTTTGATTTCTGTGTCAACATTTTAAAACTACTTGTCAGGGTTGAACTTAGGAATCTTTAGCTTGCCTCCTCTTTCTTTCTCCAGACCTCTGATTCCATTTTATCCTAAATATTACTTTCAGATGGATTCTCCTATAATACCACTTAAAGTATGTCATCATTATGCCTGAAACAGTCATTAGCTACCCTTTCACACCCATTGGCATATACATTCTTCCATCATCTACAATATCAAATCCAAATTCTCTTACTTATCATTCTTGACCCTCTATAATCTGTCTCTATCCTAACTTTCCATTCTTATCTCCCACTACTTCCCCATGACTTTGGACAAGCCAGTTAACCTCACGCAGCCTCAATTTCCTCATCTATAAAGTAGTAATATAATAGCACCCATGTCAGAGATTGTTAGGAAAATCAAATGCAATGACATAAAGTGCTTCGCTAACCTTCAAGTGCTATGTCAGGGCTAGCTACCATTATTAGGATCATTAATCTGATATAATTGTAGATTTAGACTACTTATCTACTCCTATACTATTTACAATTTGTATTTTGTTCATGACCTGCTTAGCCAGTTTTTATTTCTTTCAAGATCCGACTCTGTCCTATCTATTTCCCTGATCACACACTTCTGAAAGGTTAGATTAATTATCAT